>NC_088869.1:22530761-22623261 GCF_032884065.1 Artemia franciscana | reverse complement strand
AAAGATTCGTGTTACTGTTTTACAACGTGAAATAGAGTTTGAAGAGGGTGAGTGCAGTAATAAAAAGGGGATGATATATCCAGTGAGGGATCCGTCCATTTAATCAGTTAAGCACTGGGTATGGCTGCTTTACACGCCTGCTACAGAACCTGATTCAACTGAGCATTTTATTTCCATTACAGATATTAGACGGGTTGTGAGGGAAAGGAAATAGTGGTGTGGTGTATGCTATTATTGTCCAGTATGTCTTTTTAGAGTTCTTACTGAATTAAAGCTAAAGTATCACATCACACACTGTAAGCGTCATGGCTATCGATCTATGAAAACAGTTAGCGGTGACAGGGCAATCTTGAGTTTCAAAAACTTTCAAAATCCGCTCCTACAGAGTGACAAGGTGCCCTTAGTCTTTGAAGCCAAACTCATAGGTGTGTATAATCCATCAAATTTAAATCGTGTCAAAAACATGAATCCATTACGGTCTCTTACGCCGATGCATAAAGAAACTTATGTAACACTATGCAATTGGTAGAGGTAGTTGAGACACTGGGTGGGGAAAACTGTATGGGCGAAACCATGACTACATTTATTAAAATAGCCACTAAGGCAATTTCACGCTTACGCAATGTAAATTATCCATTGACTCAATCACCAGGGGACAGGCTGGCAAAAACAATATGGGTTGGTTTTGTAAGAAAAAATTGTCAAGGCTATGGGGGAGGGATGTCAGTAAGTCAATCATTATCATCTAAACAATTCAATTCTATGGGAAGGGAGTTTTTTTGTAGTGTGGCCCATTAATCCTGTAATTTGAATATTAGATAGCTTTACTTTCTACCTGTTTAAATACATAATTCTAATTATGACTTGAAATTCATTTTACCAGCATTGGCACGTTTGAAGAAAGGTGAAGTTGTAGATAGTGCATGGGTAGATGGTTCCCTTTCTTATAATAACATACCCAAATCATCTGAGAAGCTTCTAGTATTAGATCTCCTATCGGAAACAACAGATAATGATCATGCGTGCTTGAATGAAATACGTTGTTCAGATTCTTATAGTTTTTTCCTAAATACCTAATTCGATTGATTCAAGTACATGAAAGCAACGATTTTAATAGTTTCCTCCCCCCTAAAACGGGGCTTACCAGATGGTGAAATGTATTATTTAATAATGTGTAAAGGCATTCGCTCACATGAATATTACAACCCTACCTCGATGCTCATTGAGGAAAAATTGATGCCCATTGAAGCATTTTATGATTCACTTCACGATCGTCAATGCATTACTGCCAATGATGAATTCGCTAAAAAAGTTTGGGCAAAGGGAGGGTGTAAAAATGAGGAAGATTAATGTAAAATATACCTGGCAAGTCATGTATTGGCAAGTGAGGTCATTGGCTATGCATTTTTCAAACAGCAAAGAATATAGAATTTTTGATCCTTTTGGCCTACAATATGCATTCTACACTCCACCCATCAACAGCTTTATTGAAAACAGTGGAAAAACTTTTATTAAAAGCAACAATGAATTTCTCAATATTTATGTTGACAATCCTCGCCTGAAGAACTTCCTAGCGAAAAATAAACCTTCATACTTGTATAATATTGATTTCAGTGCCCTAAGAATAAAATGTTCCAAAAATATTTGTAAATTGGTTTATTAATGAAAATGTGTATATACATAAGAAATGTTTTTTTGTATCCTCTTTAGATTTCTTGTTCTATGTATATTGATCTTGATGTGCAAAGTCAAGATCTATTATACAATGGAATTTCACTCTTATTGTGTCTCTTAGTGAAGTCAATGATACTATTTCCGTCCATATTGTAAAATTAAAGTGTTTCAACTTGCATATTTGAAACAATATCACATATAGTGTTTTTTCAAATGGTGATTCGCTTTTTGTAACAGTCAAATAAAATCAGTAATTTTATAATCATAGCAGCGATTTTCTTCATAATAATGACGTAGAAACAAAATTCAATTGTTATTCTAAAGTTGAAGCGTCGACCTGATTCTTTCCTCCCAAAACAAATTAATACCACGACGATAGCAGTCTCTTAGAAATAAACTAAAATCTAGTTTAGCGTTTTTTCCAATTATACCAGGATAGGTGTTTTCCCACTGATCACATTTATAATAGTGAAAATTGGTGCATAGAAATCCTCTAACGTGAGAGTCACAAACTTCTTCAAGACATGAATTACAATCTTTGATTTGCATTGAATATCCTCTATACAATTTACAAGGATTGCATAATATACCCTTTTCATCATCCTCGTCATTTATTGTACAATTCTAACATGATGACCAGCTGCCAAGTGTATAGATGCATAATGGACATGTATAGAATACTTATTTTCACTGTTGACACTCTCACCACCAAAGTGAAACCGACTTACAATCGATAAAGAGAGAGTGTTATTTTCTTGCTCTATAGAGAGAGGAGTAATCGAGTGACATCACATAACCTGTTTAGACAGGATCTTCTAAATTGTCAATTTATTTATTATTCTCATAAAAAAAATTATTTGGATAATGGGCCACGACGTAAAAATTTGGTACAATCGTCCAAAGACGATGAATCATTTCTCATTACATAGTTAAGCATTCTTTGAGAAAATATTTTCCTTTGAATAGATAACTCCAGAAAAACATCATCTAGAATTAAACATTTTTCCAAAATCACGAGATTCTGCTTGATTTTTCGCTTCTCAAATCCATCGATTTTTAAATCCTAACACTCTCACAGATTACTACAGACTAACTAAGAGTCTTTCTACTTCAATAGTATTCCTAGGTGAACGGTAACCTACTAAAAAAATATCTAACAAGGAAATCATTTTCTACTGAGAAACATTTTTATTTCAAAATTAGAATAATTGCATTCTAACTCTTTCTTCACAAAGATGAAATTTGCTCCATGTTCTCACATATCTACAAAAAAAATTATCCCACTCAAATATTCGTTGACATTCCTTTGTAACTAAAAATGAAATACTGGGGACTCTTGTCTTTTTATCATAGCTGCTGCTGCCAGCTCCGCTATCAACTTCTGATAGTGTAAATGAACACTCACATTTGCTAATGTCTTGTCAAAAAACTTGATGATAAAGAGTACTTTAAAAATCCAGCCTTATATTGGATCTGAATGCTACAAATGTTTGCTATGGTCTCGTGACAAATGAAATTCTCACGGAAGTATGTAAAAGAGGTGTAGCCTCTATAGTTTAATCTGAAATTTAAGTAGGAAAAGCATCAGATGTAGAGTTTGTAGGATTGGCAAGCTATAGTGCCCAAACAAGGGTGTAAACTCTGGAATATAGGCAAGATTTAATGCCCAAACAAGGAGGTAAAATCAGTATCTATGTCACCAACACCACTAGCATAATCTAAATCCAGGATTGTTTTTCTTCTCTATTTGATTCCTTGTTCTCTGATTGCCTTTCCTGTGCTCCTTAAGACAAAGTCCATCAAATTGATTTATATAAAGTCCATCAAAATGATTCATATAAATGGAGATAGAACGCAACCCGGCTTTACTTCTGATTTAATACGAAACCAGCTATTAACCTTAACGGCAGCAGTGTTATTTTTGTACATAGCACTAATCATTTTATTTTAATTGACAGGTTTACCATACAAGAACAAGACCTTCTCTAAAGCTCTTCTATCAGCTTAGTCAAACGGTTGCTCATAATCTATAAAACTGAGGACCAAAGGTGTTAGATGACTCATATACTTCTCAATTATTAATCTAAGAGGGAAAATTTGATCGACACATTATCTACTCTTCCTAAAACCACACTGTTCTCTAAGCATATCTAAGTCTATAAAGTATCAAGTCTCGTATGTGTTTTGAAATCTCGTTAATCAACAGTTTAGCAGGGATTGGATCATTTTCATCAAGAGGGTGGGGGTATTTCTTAGAAGCAAGCTCAGAATAGACCCAAATATTTGGAGCATTGTATATTATAACATTTTTTTTTTGGAGAGGGCTGTCGGATAGATCTTGGGGGATTAGTTGTTTGCATGTATGGGTATGAGTCAAGCGGTTGCTCATAAACAATAAAACTGAGGACCAAAGGTGTTATATGACTTCAGACACTTCTCAATTATTAATCTAAGAGGGAAAATTTGATCGACACATTGTCTGCTCTTTCTAAAACCACACTGTTCTCTAAGCATCTCTAAGTCTATACAGTATCATCAGGCTAAGTAACTTTTTACCTACAGAAACCAGGCTCATGCTTCTAGAATATCACATTCACTCCTATTACTATTCTTGTAGAGGGATTTAATTAGAGTTTTCTTAAAATCTCTAGGTACTTCCCCTTTTTCAAAAACCATATTTATAATCTTTAGTAACTTATTTCTGACCTCATAACCACAAAAACTCATCAGCACTTGGGTCCTTATTATTTTTAAATCCTTTTCATATTGTCACTAATTCTTCCTCACAAACTAAATCTTCCTTCACTTCCAAAGTGTCGCGAACTTTTTATTCTTTTCAATGTTTTTTCCTGTAACTCTATCAGGGTTTAGCGCATTCTGAAAATGTTCCATCCATCTCTCTTTGCCTCTTCCCTTGTCACTAATTGTTTTCCTGTTCTTATCTTTAAATGAGACAGGTCCAGATTGACTATTCCCTCTGAATTTATAAACATGCCAGTACAATGTTTTATTATTATACCATCTGGCTGCGTCTTCCAGCTCTTCAGCAATTTTATCCATGGCCTCTACTTCACACCTCATTAGTCTTTTGTTTAATGCTTTCTCCACTTTCTTTACATTTTGCTTATTTTCATATAATCAATCACTTAAATAATTCACAAGCTTCTCCCACTCACTATTAAACATAAAACATTTTTACTAGTATTCTAGCTGCGTTCCTAATTTTGTTCCCTAAGACACCATTAGTGACTTCACAAACTATTTTCCTAAAATTATCCCAGCCATCGCCAACATTATCAAATTTTTAACTCTGCGGCTTAGCATCCAAATGTTTCTAGAAAGTTTTTCTCACTCTGGAGTCTACTGACGTCATAGCTTCTCGGAAGGTAGTTACCCTACCTGAATTTCATTTAGTTAAGGCTTAAGTCAACCCTATACACTACTATATCTTCACATTTAACACCAGTAACAGCAATCCTATATACCCTAGTATCTTAAATTGATCCTACCAGTCTTCGGTTTGCAATAACATAATCAAAAATATTAGCCGTCTTACCATCGTGTAAATGCCATGTTTATTTATAGAAAATTCTCCCTGAGAAAAATCCCCCCCCCAATTTTCTTTTATATCTCAATAACAAATTCTACACGTAAAAATGGGTAAATTGCGTAAATCACAGGCCTCTCGCCAGGGACTACGGGGCAATTTCATTCCCAAAGGCATAATTCTTGGACCTTTCAAACACACTGAATCAATTGACTATCTCAAACTTCTGAGCAATTATTTTTTTTTTCATTTTGCATAAAGGGGCGTAGGAGGAAGACTATTTGCCCTCCAATCCTTCTTTGTCACTTAAACGGGGAATTAGAATTTTTTTTTCTGCTCTAATGAGCCCTCTCTCAATTTTCCAGGACAAATGGTTCGATACTATCACCCCTGGCGAAAAAAACTAAAAAAGAAAAAAAAAACACGCATCCGTGATCTTTCGTCTCACAAAAAATACAAAATGCCACATTTTTGTAGATAGGAGCTTAAAACCTGCAGAGTAGGATTCTTTAATATGTTGAATCTGATGATTTGACTTCCATTAAGATCACTTGATGTTTAGGGGTGTTTCCCCGTGACCATATCAAGGGTGGCTAAGGGGTTTGAACCCCATCTCCCCGCGAAATGTTTGTCCGTTTCGTAAAAATGTAAAAAAACATATAAATAAATTGTTCGACGAGTTTATTATAGGTGACACATTTGTCCCCCCCCCCGATTTTGCTCATTGGCACCCTTGTCACGTTTGGCCTCCCCCAAGATTTTGCTCAAGATGCAGATTTTGCTCCCTGCAATTGCTGACTGTTTTGGCTAGTGCAAAAATCGAAACTACGTTCATTATTGCACAAAAATGTTCAGTTTTATCTATTTTGAATATCAGTACTTTGAGCTTCAAAAGAGAAATTCACTAGCCAGCATGGTCCTTTTATCATGTCTAGCAAACTTGAATTTTTAGTTACTCAATACCCCAGGCATTGTAGGGTAAGCTTAGAAGGGCATAGACTAAAAAAACAAAACAAAAGGAGGCAAAATATATTAAACTTGTGAGAAATTATGAGAAAACTGTAGAACTTTCAGGGGGCGTAAGCCCAAAGGACTCTATCGTGTTTACGTGACTGGTCACAACCCACCACGATAAACAAGAATCATTTGCGTGAATAAATGTGATTATGTCAACGAAAATATAGTCAAAATACTGAAAAAGTATTATTATTTTTGGTGGTGTCACTATAGAAAAATGTTTACGATATGTAGCCCTTGGATTGGAAGTAAATAAAAAAACAAACAAGTTTTTTAAATGAAAGTAAGGAGTGACATTAAAACTTAAAACGAACAGAAATTACTCCGTATATGAAAGGGGCTTTTCCTTCTCAACGCCCCGCTCTTTGCGCTAAAGTTTGACTCTCTCTCTTAACTCTACGTTTTATAACAGTAAAAAACTTTAGCGTAAAGAGCGGGGCGTTGAGAAGGAAAAGCCCCTTTCATATACGGAGTAATTTCTGTTCGTTTTAAGTTTTAATGTCGCTCCTTACATTCATTTAAAAAACTTGTTTTTTTAAATTTAATTTCTGAACGTTTTTGAATCAATGCATGTTTTGATTTTGGCTCTCCGCAGAGGAATAATAAAAACGAAATTTGTATATTTATTTTTTTTGGCTAAATGGCTTTCTCATAATTTTGATCGAATGATTTTGAAAAAAAAGAGCTGGGGAGGAAGCCTAGCTGCCCTCCGAATTTCGGTTAATTAAAAAGGCAACTGGAACTTTTAATTTTTTACGAATCTCTTTATAAGTAAAAGATATACGTAACTTATAAATTAGCTTACGTAAAGAACTTTTGTATTCTCAAGTTTTTATTACATATTGTGTCCCGGTCTGTAATTTCTCTTTGAGTGTTTTTTCTTTTTAGTTTTTTTTTAGTTTTTTACCTTTTTTTTCAGTTTTCTTTTTCTTCTTTATTTTTCAGCGTGACTATGAAGTACATATCGACGAACCTTTGTTTTTTTTAACTTAAATCTGGTAGGCATAGATGACCTTATCCAATTCAAAATCCCAAACCCAATCATCATCGCTATCATTTTCAGTTTTGATATGTTTTGACTCTCGCTGTCCAGGTGGATTTTCATCTAACTGCGCGATTGCGTTCTTTAGCCGCAAGCCTGTTTTCTTGCTGTTCTTGTGATTCCCCGGCACGCTTCTTTTTCTTACTTTCTCTATCAGCTGTAAGCCTGTTTTCTTGCTGTTCTTGTGATTCCTCGGAACGCTTTCTTTTCTTACTTTCTCTATCAGCTGCAAGCCTGTTTTCTTGCTGTTCTTGTGATTCCTCGGAACGCTTTCTTTTCTTACTTTCTCTATCAGCAGCAAGTTTTTTGGCATAAACTCTTTGAGCAGCTTCCTCGGCTGTTGCCATTGTAGGTTCTTCAGTCATTTTACAATTAAACATTTTTCCGTGAACAAATGTCTTAAATACCGTTAATGACGACACCGTCATAGCAAAAATGACGACAACTAACTAAATGACGTCAGTCGACACAGAAACATGACGTCACCTGACAGACAGACACACAGACAGACAACTTATTTATATATATATAGATACTAGCTGTTGGGGTGGCGCTTCGCGCCACCCCAACACCTAGTTGGTGGGGTGCTTCGCGCCCCCCCAAGCCCCCCCATGCGCGTAAGTCGTTACGCGCCATATTAGTTACGCGCCATTGTAGCAGTGTCCCTGTGTCCCACCTGTGAATAGAGATAGATATAAATATATATTTCTAACTACGTAAACATGCGAATATACAACATTCGCTGTCCCATTGTCTGTGCATATAAATAGCATTTATATTTACTGTGTCCCGGTCGTCATTTGTGTCCTGGTGTCCCCGTTTGTATTTCCTCTTTGAGTGTCCCGGTCGTCATTTATATTCCCTGTGTCCCAGTGTCCCGGTCGTCATTTGTGTCCCGGTCTGTAATTTCTATTCAAACAATCCCTGTGTCTCAGTCGTCAATTATATATCCCACCTGTGCCCCCGGCGTCCCCGTTGTAGTTGTGTCCCTGCGTCCCGGTCGTCATTTATATTCCCGGTCGTGATTTGTGTCCGGGTGTCCCAGTCTGTAATTTTTCTTTGAGGTTCCTGGTCGTCATTTATATTCCCTCTGTGTCGGTCGTCATTTGTGTCCCGGTCTGTAATTTATCTTTGAGTGTTTTTTCTTTTTAGTTTTTTTTTAGTTTTTTTTTACATTTTTTCAGTTTTTTTCTTCTTTATTTTTCAGCGTCACTATGAAGTACATATCGCCGAACCTTCAGTCATTTTACAATTAAACATTTTTCCGTGAACGCATGTCTTAAATACCATTAATGACGTCACCGTCATAGCAAAAATGACGACAACTAACTTCATGACGTCAGTCGACACAGAAACATGACGTCACCTGATCCACAGACAGACAGAAAACTTATTTTTATATATATAGATGAGGGGGTTCGCCCCCTCAACAGTACCTTGCTCTTTACACTAAAGCTTAAATTTTGTCCCAATTCATTAAGAATGACCCCTGAATCACAAAAGCCGCAGAATAAATAGTTGAAATTACTAAAAATACTTTAGCGTAAATAGCAAAGTATTAGGAGAAGGTGAGCCCCTCATATGGGTAATAATTTCTGTTCGTTTTAGGTTTTAATGCTGCTGCTTACTTCCAGCTGAAAAAAAACTTTTTCATATTTATTTTTTCATTGTTTTTTTTTAAGTAATGCTAGTAAATCCTGCGCTCCCTTCATGGAAATTTTCTTCCCCCATGACAAATTCCTCGATGGAAAGTTCCCCCAACATATCCCCCTCTTCTCAACCCCTGCATCCAACCAAAAAATCCTCCTGAAAACAACTGTACACTTCCCAATAACCATTACTATATGTAAGCACTGGTCAAAGTTTTGAACTTGTAACCCCTCCCACGGGGACTGTGGGGAATAATTCGTCCCCAAAGACATAGTTATAAGGTTTTTCGACTACGCTGAATAAAACGGCAATCTCAGAATTTTGATCCGTTGACTTTGGGAAAATAATTAGCGTGGGAGGGGGCCTAGGTGCCCTCCAATTTTTTGGGTCACTTAAAAAAGGAACTAGAACTTTTCATTTCCGTTAGAATGAGCCCTCTCGCAACATTCTAGGACAATTGGGTCGATACGATCACCCCTGGGGAAAAAAACAACAAAAAAAAACAAAAACAAACAAACAAACAAATAAACACGCATCCGTGATCTGCCTTCTGGCAAAAAATATAAAATTCCACGTTTTTGTAGATAGAAGCTTGAAACTTTTACAATAGGGTTCTCTGATACGCTAAATCTGATGGTGTGATTTTCGTTAAGATTATATGACTTTTAGGGGTTTTTTCCCCTATTTTCTAAATAACGCAAATTGTCTCTGGCTCGTTACTTTTGGTGGGTAAGACTAAACTTGATGAAACTTATATATTTAAAATCAGCATTAAGCTGCGATTCTTTTGATGTACCAAATTTCCATTTTTTAGAGTTTTGGTTACTATTGAGCCGGGTCGCTCCTCACTTTTAATTTTTTACGAATCTTTTTATTAGTAAAGATATACGTAACTTATAAATTAGCTTACGTAAAGAATTTTTTATTCTCATGTTTTTATTACACATATGAGAGGGTTCGCCTCCTCGTCAGTACCTCTCTCTTTACACTAAATCTTAAATTTTGTCCCAATTCGTTAAGAATGACCCCTGAATCACAAAAGCCGTAGAATAAATAGTTGACATTACTAAAAATACTTTAGCGTAAAAAGCGAGGTATTAGGAGGAGGTGAGCCCCACATATGGGATTTTTGTTCGTTTTAAGTTTTAATGCTGCTCCTTACTTCCAGCTGAAAATTTTTTTTTCATGTTTATTTTTTCATTGTTTTTTTTTTTTAAATAATGCTAGTAAATCCTGCGCTCCCTTCATGGAACTTTTCATTTCCGTTAGAATGAGCCCTCTCGCAACAATCTAGGACAACTGGGTCGATACGATCACCCTTTGGAAAAAAAACAAAAACAAATAAACACGCATCCGTGATTTGCCTTCTGGCAAAAAAAAAAATACAAAATTCCACATTTTTGTAGATAGGAGCTTGAAACTGCTATAGTAGGGCTCTCTGATACGCTGAATCTGATGGTGTAATTTTCGTTAAGATTATATGACTTTTAGGGGGTGTTTCCCCCTATTTTCTAAAATAACGCAAATTTTCTCAGGCTCGTAACTTTTGATGCGTAAGACTAAACTTGATGAAACTTATATATTTAAAATCAGCATTAAAATGCGATTCTTTTGATGTAGCTATTGGTATCAAAATTCCAATTGGTATCAATTTTTTTTAGAGTTTTGGTTTCTATTGAGCCGGGTCGCTCCTTACTACAGTTCGTTACCACGAACTGTTTGATTGAAGTTGGCCAATCTCTTATCTATTTGTTAAATTAAATATAGTATATTTAAAAAAATAGCATAATATATAGTATATAGGACTCTTTATAGTAATGTTTACTGAATAAGTATCATAGGACCATGTTGGGCACGTACGATTAATTATTTTTCAGGAGAGGCGGAGAGGAAATGATAAAGAAAAACTGATTTCATTTGATTTTTTTTAGCAGGAAGGACCCAGAAATTTGGTTGAACCGAGGATTTTTTTTTTGGGGGGGGGAGGTGTAACCTCATGCCAAGACCCCTTCCCCTTACGCGCCTCAATGTTGGGAAATTGAATGGCGGTTTGGAGTAACCGAAATGCTCAGAATTCTACTAGAAGGCAGTGAATTTTTCTCGAAGAATATTAGTTGTATATAATATAAGATAACAACACTCTGAATTGACTTAAATTAGTAATCTGTTATTTGGCCTTTGATTGTGGAAAATTAATTAGTAACACCTATTGTTATAGAAAAGAAGAATTGCAAACTGACAAGGAATGTCAAGCTATATTTGATAGCAGAAAGTAATGAATTAACGTTAGCTTTTAACAAATCACACCTTTTTCACCTCACCTGTCACATTTGCTGATATTGACTTGTACCTAAAAAGTCAAATACAGATCCATTTGTAATGCTTACCCAGGGTGAGGCTTTAAAGGGTGATCATCATTTATGGGTATAATATACGCAGCAGGGTTACAGTAAATCCTATTATTGTCACCTTGTTTAACTTGAGCTCTTAGCACGTGTCCTGCTACTCATTATTTTCTTACTATCTGTTATGATGGGTTATTTTGTCCCCCTCAGTCCTTTCATGGATTGTTATTGGGCAGGTTTGTGTACACTTTTTGTGTGGGGTCCTTGTTTATACAAGGGGAAGGTGTACACCCTTACTCCTATTCTATTCTTATCGAAATGAAAATACCATTTTCTTAAACAAATAGTAGCATAAATTTGCTTGAATTTACTGTTCAAATGTAGAAAATTTTGGAGGAAGATAAGTAAGTCCCATTTAAATTATCTTTAGTTATCTAAGAAATTCGTAGATGTTATCGATAAAATCTCTGACATTCTATGTTATGACATATAATTGAACAGATAGTAAAAATAAAGCTTTCGAGGAAATTTATATGTAGTTTCAACTCTATTCTATCATTGCTTCAATAAAAAAAAAGGAAATATACTAACAAAAAATCAGCCATAAATAGCTTTCACCTCCCCCAAAAAAATACAAAAGAACATAGGTTTTTCATTTTGTTTTCCACCGGATGATGGTAACTAATGTCCTTTTGAACGCTCGCCGAGTTAAGTATGCCGTTTTTGTTCTTCTTATTTATAATTCCGCATAATTACTTGATATGATAATTTTTTTGATGAAAAAATGAAACAAAACTAAAAACATCCCTAGGACAAAAAAAAATCAATTGGAAACTATTTTTTTTCGTTTTCCCCTATTTAATTTAAGCTCTGATTCTAGATTCTCATGAACCTGATTTTTGTTTGGGTCGATACAGTCGGTTTGTCTTGAAATTTTATTACTTTGTAGGTTCGTGTCAATCGTTACGCATTTCATTTCTCCAGAAAGGAGGGAATCGTGTTGGCCAATCAAAATATCTCTACTTCCTTGCCCGTGATGAAGAAATATAGCCTCAATAGAAGTATATCCAGTTCTAATAAGGTTCGGATACAAAAAAGATGACTGTTGTAACGTTTCGCTAGTGTTTTGAAATCTCGTTAATCAACAGTTTAGCAGGGATGGGATCATTTTCATCAAGAGGGTGGAGGTATTTCTTAGAAGCAAGCTCAGTATAGACCCAAATATTTGGAGCATTGTATATTATAAATGTTTTTTGGGAGAGGGCCGTCGGATAGATCTTGGGGGATTATTTGTTTGCATGTATGGGTATATACGCTTGGGATCATTCCAATTTGGTTTTGGTAGACCTTTCTTTCCTAGTTAGACGATCAATATTTAATCATAATTTTAAAATGAATGAAAAGAGCTTTCTAAATGAAAATAAACAGCAGTATTAAAACTTAAAAGGAACACAAATTATTCTGAAAATCAAAGCCCTTACTATTGCGTAGACTTTGATTTCAGATTGAATGATATTCTGTCTGATAATCACTTTTCCCCCTTTTTAAGGCAAACCCTTCGATTGGGTATTACTTTTCCCTTTTCTTTTAGGTATGAATAAACAATTCTAGAACAGAAACAGTAGCAGGGAAAAAGAGAGAGACACAAGTGTCTCGTCTCAAATCTATTTTGTCTCTATTAAAATAAAAATAACAAAAAAACATGTAATTCTGATAAATCTACAAACTTTTTTTAAAAATTCCAAAGAAGAAGCAGTGATTCATAAATCTTTTTAGAATAAACATTCATTTCGGTAATGCATTTGGTAATGAACCAAACCCAGGGGCATTTCAAATTGATTATGAACCTATTCTGAAAATTAAATATGTAGTTTGAACTAAAGCTCAACAATTCTCAACAGAGTAATTAGGTTCTTGTCTTTTATTATATCACTGCCAGTTGCTTCTTTATTGTTGCGGGGAGTAGCTCATTGATTGCTTGTATTTTACTTCCGTGGTTTCGCATGGAGTAGTAATTGCATATTTTGATTTTGATTTTTTATTCTCTCTTTATTTTTGATTCTTTGAAACTCTATTATTTAAAGCATTTCTCTTTTACAACGATGAGGATGCCTTGCTGTATACAAATTATGGCCCCCGTTTTAGCCCCCTTCCCACTAAAAAAAAAATCTTTGTTCTCCCGAAAAAAAAGGGAATCTTCTTTTTAAGTCAGTTTGCCTGAATTCCTAGGATGAATTTCAGGACTTATGTTGTGGTCATCCCACCTCCTTTATCCGAGTGTCAGTTTAAAAGGGTCTTCAACCATTTGATACTTTTACGTGTTTATTTTTCCATTTATTATTTTATAAGTACATTATATAATGCATGGCCTGGCAATGTATTTTCTTATTATCTATTATAGCTTTCTTACTCCCATTTATTTATTTTTGAACGTTTTTTTCCTACTTTTCCTATTTCATATTGTTGTATACTGGCAAAATTTTCGTTTCCTTGCTCTTCTTCTTCTTCCTACTGACCACCACTGCTTTCAAGATTTGCTTCTTTGCTGGTTTTGCCAATATTCTTGACAAAGAGCTCCGTGATTCGCACCAAAGTTTCCATCCAAGGATTTATAGACTTATTGGTTACAAGATAAATATTTCGATATAGAAGATTTAGGATTTTTAAAGTCACTAAAAACAAATATGCTACTACTACTATTCCTACTACAACCACTACTACAGTCCCTATTCTTACTAAGACTGCTCCAATAACTACAGTTTCTACTGCAAGAAATTATACCACGACTACTTTCAACTTGACTGACGACTTTACGAATATCTCCACTACTACTATTCCTACCAATACTATTCCGACTTGGACTACTCTTACAGCTTACTTGTTGACGGCTATGCCTATCGTGACTATTCCCAGCACCAGCACGCCTACCATGCCTCTCCTTACCACAACTGCTCAAACCTAACCTAAACAGTAAAAAATAGGAAACGTATAGATTTTGAAAAACATGACAAAAAAGTGCAGAAAATGATGGAAAAATTCCAAGAAATGATACAAAGGCTTGACTCAAGAGGCCCCACGTTTCCCTGTTTACATACCTGTGATATCTTAACGCAATCCTTCTTAACAAATGTTTGAAATTATGTTACAAATGCAAAGTCGGACTTGCACATCATAATAAACGGAAGAGAAATACAATACAAAACAATAGACACGATACAACTAAATAGAATAATACAGGTTTGTGGAAACACAACAAATTAAGCAAAAAATGTTTCATTCCATGCAATCTGATTTATTTAGTTCTTGCTACAGGCCAAAATTTTAAAAATATTTTTGTGCAGTAATTTTTCCAAGAAATGATAAATTTTAGAAGTTCCCCGGGTGGTTTTATTACTTTACTATGCTGTACTGTGCAGTATCACAGTAATATAAGTTCTTTAGTTTCTTTAAAGTCTATGGGCCATATTCAGCTTGAATTTATTTTTTTTGTAAACTCTATTCCATTGGAAAATATGTGCCACTGTATCATATTCTGTTAAACTTTACCCTTCACAAGATAATATTAATACCGATGATTACCTCCATCTGCTCATTTTTAAGCTTTAAATGGTATAAGTGAATTTCGGTAGTAAGCCATTTGTTATAAATTTTTTGAAGCGGGAACAACTTTTCCCGATATGAATTCTAAAGTCTTTGGTCTGTCTAACAATACATGGCTTGTTTACAAAAGGGATTACATCGGTTCACCCTGCATTATATTGCATTTCCCGAGAGTTTAACCCCGTGTTGCAACATAAAACTTTCTAAGCAACTTAAATTATGGTCACGTGACCTTTCAAAAAGTAAGTACAAGCTTTGAATTATGTATAGTAGTACCGATAGAATTTTTAATGAATAGGCATAGTTCAGCAATATAGTAAAAAGGCGAACAGAAAGCACCTAAGGATCTGAACCAAAAAACACTGAAGATCACGATTTTTTAAATTTAAGTAAAACACTGCTTACAAGCTACCTGACTGACGACTCCCTTAGCCACGTAGCCTCCCCATAATTTTTAGTGGGAGGGGGAAGGCAGTGGTAGGTAAAAAACAAATGTTTTTTCATAACTTGAACAACAAGTATTAATAAATTAAAAAAATTAGATTTAGGGGTAGAGAATGGGTCCTTATCCCACCCAGTGTGTGCCCCTGGACTTTCAGCAAGGATGTTCCCTTTTTGCTTGAAAATTATGATTTACTTAATTAAAGTTTATTTAGTGTATCAAAGATTATTCAGCATATTTTACAATCTTTTTACAGGGAGAGGAGGGGGTTATTTTCACCTTGCAGCTCCGTAGTTATCCCTGAACTAGTCCAAAAATAATTAGGACATATTTCAAATAAATTAGAAGAGCTTAAAGCGGCTATATAGCTTTTAATAACGTGTTAACACAACTAAACACATAGGTACTGTTTTTTTCAAAACTCCTCCGAAATTCTTTTTAGACAGAATAAAAAAAAACAGTAGAAAAAACCGCTCACATCTAAACTAATAAACGATTATGCCTAAAAATACCGAAAAGCAGGAAGGAACACTCTCTAGGTACGAGTCTGCACACTATCAATTGATAGTTGCAAAATGAGGAACAAAGAACGAATCTTGCATTTGATTTATGCTACAAAATGGAACAGCATATTTCCCCAAAAAATGTCAATTTGGAATTGGAATAAACAACAATACAAAGAACTGACTAAAAATCAGATAAAAAAAATTCGAAACAAATGTAATTCTGTACAGTTGATTGGATCTACAATTCTGAACAATTGAAAGGGTAGTCCTATTAGCTCATTTGCAAAAGACCCGTCAATTCTTAAATAGAAGTTACCAGTTCCAGGGTTAACCCCACCAGTTTGTCCGCTAGAGGGTAATAATATCTATTATAAGTAAAGTTTACTCTAAAGTTTTCCTTGTTAATGTTTTTATTCCAGTCTCATAATTCATATGCATAATTCTTTTTAATTTACACTATTTCTATAAGACCTTGCATAAGACCAACGCAATCAGGCATGTATGCATGTTTTTTTTGCAAGGGGTGGGGGAATAAAAAAGAATATTATTTGGTAATTTAACATAGAAGCTCCCAATGATTAAGAAAAATTTTAGATTTGAGGAAAGGACCGGTCTCTAATCCCCTTTTATGGACTCTTTAATTTATTTATTGATTACAAGCAGACGCTTGATTCAGCCGACAGGACAGTTCTAGTGAAGATCTTAGCTTTGTGTAGTATACTAGATAAACCGACTAAAGTAATTAATGGTATGTAGGAGAACGTTATAGCTGTGGTTTGGGTGGTTAGGGAGCAAAAGGGTAAGTAAGGAGTCATTGAGGGGTTCAGCACTTAAGTGTTACTTACATCTTTTCATACTTATTTCAGTGTCTATGGTCAAAAGTTTATGTCTATCTGATATGGAGAATGTGACCGGAAACTTCAGTTTGAATGGTCATGGATTTTTTTGTCCACGAACAGTAAATGGTTGTCACTGTTCAAGAAGGCTTCTTCACCTTCGCAGCTTTTGTTGAGCCTTCCAGTTTTTTTTTTCTTTTTTTTTTTTTTTGGCTAAATGATTCAACTTTTGTATTTGTCCTTACTTTGTCAATCGACTTTTTTGGCATTATCACAGTTCTTTTCACAAAATTTATTACTTTGGTGGTAATCCCTATTTTTTTTTCGAGCGAATCTTAACTCCCAGGATTTCAAAAGCAGTTTCTCTTATTTTCGATTAAGTGTAACCGAAGAGACAATCTGTTTCGTTTATGTCTCGAGCTTCCCTGAGTTGGCAGCTTAACTGAGAGTGCTGTTCTATAACTGTTTTGATTCAGCTTTTTTTTTATCAGTTGATCGATACGATATCTTAGTTAGCTTTTCTAGGCCTTTAGGGCCTCTGAAGGCGCATACGTGACATGGCCAGAACATGATTCGTATCAAAGCCAAGCTCGGGCATAAAAGCTGGACCCAATACTCGTTTGCGGACAAGTATTTAGTAAATCTTGGTAGCTGTGCAGCCGTCAAGGGTATACCATGGATATATCCTTAGAGGAGACGGTCGCTCTGGTGCGGTAAAAATCAAAGAGGACTTTTCCCCTGCAAATGTGATGCCGTTGTCCAAACCTACCCGTTTCGTCTTCAAGATTTTCATTCGAGTATCCTGCAATGTCGTTGATGTTCCAAATCCCAAACGTTACATATTTCTTTAGAATGTTATCCACGATGAGTTCATGTCTTCCGTAGCACCCTTCGGTTTTCTGTTCCCTCTGGGATGAATCTTGCGCGAAATAGTCTTGTTGGCATTGAAACCCTTGAGACAAACATTGATGAAGTGCTCGAAGACTGAATAAACAGCAAAAAGAGACTGTTCGGCTTGCTTGGAAAAATGGAAGCTGAAACATTGGCGGTCATCTATACCGTTTCTTCTAGATGCAATAAGGGTGAAGTTGTGTTATGCTTTCGTTCCTGTCGAGTGATTGTGAGTGTCTGACATTCCTACGATAGCCATGTGGTAATGATTGATGTCAAGTAGGTATCATTCCCTTTTTTCTCGTTTAACTACTGTGAGTAAGTTTAATATTGAGTGTTAGGGTCTTGTTTTCGTGTTAGTAAAGATAAAATCTTTTCCAACTGTAGAATTTTCAAGCCGGAAAAACGATCGTCGGTTACCCAGGATGCGGTAGCAGAATCAATATCATAATCATCAAGTACACCATTTTCAAATTCACAATTCTAGATCTGAAAAACCCCTTGGCCTTTTTGGACATACCAAATTACTATTATTCACTATTTTCATCTCTATTAAGGAAGAAAAGAGCTCCAAATCGGACAAATGATCGTCGGTTTCCCAGGATGTGGTAGGAGAATCAATATAATAGTCATCAAGTACACCATTTTCAAATTCCCAATTCTAGATCTCATAACACCGGTTGCCCTTTTTGGATATTTCAACTTATTATGTTAATTTTCACTATTTTCATATCTAATAAGGAAGAAATGAGGTTCATGCATATTTTTCTGGTTAGCAGCAAACCACTTTTAGTCACTCTGTACTCATAGGAGGGGTCGTCGCCCGTGACACTGGGTCATCTGCCCAACAAATTTTCCTTCTAAGAAGAACCTCCGTTCAGTCCAGGGGTGTGAAACGTCAAGCGATTTTTCTTGCTGCCCAGGAAAGATAATTAACCGCCAGGACATGTCCACAGTCTAGTGGATCCAGCATGGTTCTCATAAAAAGGATAACTGGGACAAGGTCTCACGTTGGTACATTGTACATAGAGCTACCCTGTATATCCCATAGGACACCCATCTATTTATCACTTGAGGACCTGCTGGTTGGCCTGGGGAAAGGACCGATTGAAAAGCGTACGCATTAAGTGCAAAGCATTTATTCGTGTAAAAAGCCGGTAAACCAATCAAGGTAGCAAAAAAAGGCAAGCTTGTAGGAGATTCTGGCACTGGCATTAAAGATCACGAGAGTTTAAACATAATTTATTAAGTTCAATGTTAAATACGCTTTTAGTCTTTGCTTGATCAAATAATAAAAACAAGTTTTTTTTAACGGCAAGTGAGGAGCGACATTAAAAATTAAAACGAACAGATATTATTCCGTATATGAAAGAGGTTGTCCCCTCCTCAACGCCTGGCTTTTCACGCTAAAGTTTGACTCTTTTTCACAACTTTTTTTAAACAATAAAAACGTTAGCGTAAAGAGCATGGCGTTGAGGAGGGGATAACCCCTTTCATATACCGAATAATTTCTCTTCCTTTTAAGTTTTAATGTCACTCCTTAATTGTAATTAATTTTTTTTTATTTGATTTCTGAATGTTTTTGAATTAAGGCATGTTTTGATTTTGGCTCACCGCATATGAATAATTAAAATGAAATTGCATGTTAATTTTTTTTGCTAAATGGCTTTCTCATAGTTTTGATCGGACGATTTTGATAGGAAAAGAGGATGAAGGAGGAGGCCTATTTGCCCTCCAATTTTTGGCTACTTAAAAATACAACAAGATTTTATTATTTTCTTACGAACGTTTTTGTTAGTAATAAACATACGCACCTTACGAATTAATTTTCGCAACGAATTTCTATATTTGTTTATTTTTATTACGTATATGAGATGTTTCTCCCCCTTGTCAATACCTCCCTCTTTACACTAAAGCTTGAATTGTGTCCCAAATCCTAAAGAATGACCCCTGAATCACAAAGGCCGTAGAATAAATGGTTGAAGTTACTAAAAATGCTTTAGCGTAAAGAACAAGGTATTGTGGAGGAGACTAACCCCCTTATATATGTAATATTTTATGTTCGTTTTAAGTTTTAATGCTGCTCTTTACTTCTAGTTGAAAAAATTATTTATTTTCTTATTGTTTTTTTTTAAATAATGCTAGAAAGTCCTGCGCTCCCTTCACGGAAATTCTCTTCCCTCAAGATAAATTCCTCTATGGAAAGATCCTCCCACGTAACCCCCTCCCCCGACCCATCCCCACTCCAACGCAAAAACGTCCCCTGGAAAACGTCTGTACACTTCATAATAACCACTACCACATGTAAACAATGGTCAAAGTTTGTAACTTGCAGTCCCTCCCCTGGGGATTACGGGGGATTAAGTCGTCCCCAAAGACATAGTTATTAGGTTTTCAACTACGCTGAATAGAATAACTATCTAAAAATTTTGATTCGGAGACTTTGGAGAAAAATGTGCGTGGAAGGGGGCCTAGGTGCCCTCCAATTTTTTTGGTCACTAAAAAAGGGCTCTAAAACTTTTAGTTTATGTTAGAATGAGCCCTCTCGCGACATTTTAGGATCACTGGGTCGATATGATCACCCCTGGGAAAAAAACACAACAAACAAACAAATAAACACGCATCCGTGATCTGTTTTCTGAGAAAAAAAATCCACATTTTTGTAGATAGGAGCTTGAAACTTCTACGATAAGGTTCTCGAACACGCTGAATCTGATGGTGTGATTTTCGTTAAGATTCTATGCCTTTTAGGGGGTTTTTCCCCCTATTTTCTAAAATAAGGCAATTTCTATCAGGCTCGTGACTTTTGATGGATAAGACTAAACTTGATGAAACTTATATATTTAAAATCAGCATTAAAGTGCAATTCTTTTGATGTAATTATTGGTATCAAAATTCCATTTTTTAGAGCTTCGGTTACTATTAAGCCGGGTCGCTCCTTAATACAGTTTGTTACCACGAACTGTTTGATAAGACTTATTACATTTCGTTTGTTTTGCTGTATACTGTACTCATTGTTTTTGCTATTTACCATGTGATTGTAGGATTCACTTTTGAAGTACATCAAGTACAGAAAAAAGGGAATTTTCATATGCGGGCTTCAAAAGTAAAGCGAATAAAGTGAAATGTCTTGTTTCGGGTATTATTTTTAAGACTTATCACAGCAAAATTAATTGTAATTTGTCATGATAAGTATGTTAGATTTCTGACAAAGAATAAAAACCATCAACACCACTTTGGAATTTGGCGTACATTTGCAATGAAAGAACAATTTTACAATTTTAAGCCCTTGAGCAAACATTCACCTATACCGGCCAAGGGCTGGCGATAAGTTAGTTCATGAATACATTAAAAAATTTCGTTCAAAACCATCGAGGGTTTCAGTACAGAAACCCTCAAGGAGTTTCTGTACTGAAACCCCCCCCCCCCTACAGACCCCCCCCCCTTTTCAAGGGGGTGTCTGTAGGGGAGGGTTACAAAAACTTTCAAAAATCATCAAAAATTTCTTTATATGCATTCTGTTATGTTTTGTCGAACAATTTTTTTTTTTTTTGGGGGGGGGGGGTCGAAACCCCTTCCCTAGATATTTCCTCGCACATTATGTTTCTCCAATACTCAGTAATGTTCAAAGAAAACTTCAAATTTATGTTAGAAGCTTAGAAACTTGACTGGAATCTCGATGAGACCCACCCCAGTTTTTATTGAAAGCGCATAGAAATAAGAATTTCCAAAGAACCTCTTCATGAGCTTTCGCCGTCAGGAGCTATTCGTTCCTAAGAGTATTAGAAAAATCTTTCATAGAAAGCAATTCGACTTTTCTGGTATACTTGAGTGGTTTTTGAGGTCTTTGTGTGAGGCGACTTTATTAGAATCTCCAGAAATAAAGCGAATGGAAATTAAAAACGATGAGAGGAGGTGAATGGGGCATTGATAAAAAGATTTGTGGAAAAAATTAAGATGAGAGAGAATAGAGTCTGGGACCTGAACTGGCTTATACCTTCTGATAAGTTCTCATTATTAGGATTAGACTAAGACTGAATTTGAAACAAAAGCTTACATATATGCAAAAGTAAGGTTTCGCTTTCTTTTATTGTGAAATGGCGCACGACGAAAAAAGCAATGAACCATGCTTCATTTTTTATTCAATGGGATTCAATAACCATAACCATATTTCTATATGGTTATATAAGTTTAATAACCATATTTCTCTTCAACCTTTATCTTGCTACATATTTTAATGTTGTTTGTAAGATTTCCTATATTCTCTAAAGCTTAAAGATAAAATATTATTATCATAAACTTGAAAAGTTTTGCTGTGTTTCTCGAATCATTTGCCCTGTTGTAACACATATATGTAAGAGTCTTTATTCCTTTTTTACGAAAGTATCCCCCCCCCAGCTAATTGGTGTTGAATTCAAACAATTCAACTACCATATTTAATCATACCTCTTTTAAATATTTAAGAAGATGATTTTTAATTATTAACACATTGAGGGGTTCTGAGGGGTCCTAGGCGAGTACTCGGTGCCAAAACAAGTAGATGTAAAGCAAAAAAGGAGACTGAGAAATGAAATATCTGCCATTTTTTAGGTATAATTGATCCAATTCTTGTCATTTTCGTTCTGTATTATCGATTCAATTCGATTGTTCGTTACCATTTAACCCTATTTTTTCTTTATATTTTTTAATGGGTAATGCATGCTGTATGGATAGACACATATAAAGTAAAAACCAAGTTAATTGAACTTCTGAAATACAAAATGCTCCCTTTCTCTTTTAAAATTTCTTTTTTCCGACAGATTCGTATAATATAACTGATAACTGCACGCATATTTTTTTTTTACTAAAAAATCTACGCTAAGCTAAAATGCCTTTTTTCTTTATGATTTTTTTAACTAATACTATTTTCGAGGCTACTGTTTTTTTTTTCTAACTATATACCACAGCAATGCGCAATCGGGGGGTTATTTTACCAGATCAAACTTGCCATTTTCAAACAAACGCAATTCAATTATTGGCTACCATTGCTTTGTTCAAGCAATTACAATTCGATTATAGCGATTTTAAATTAAGTTACAATTTTATTTTAGTTAGAGGTGTAAACGCAGCGAATACGTCAGAAACTGGAAAATACAAGATTTCAAAAATTTGTTTCGACTTATCGTACCAACAATCGGCTTTTGTACCATAATAATTTAAATTCTGCAATATCCCTAATACCTTGTCTAATTGTAAGATATATATACATTTTTAAAGTTAGCCGAGGTTGCAAGGACACCAGCGTCGAAGCGCAGGCAAAATCAACAAGAACCTCATACGACTGATTGTTATTTTCAGGTATAATTAGGTAGGTATGTGTTTATTTCATCAAATAAAAATTACTAAAATTACACTTACAATCGATAATATGCTGCTCAATTTAGGGACCTAAAATGTCCCTGTTCAGCAGGAAAACTACAACAAATAAATGATAACTATTCATTCAAATCAAAGAAACACGCAAAAAAAAAAAAAAAAAAAAAAAAAATCATAAATACAGATAAAAACGTTCGATTCTGAACCAAACGTCCATAAGAAAAAAAATTAGCATTTTTGTTGAGCCAAAAGAACCTGATAGGGTCGATCGTGCTTACAGATACGAAATCTGTCTGTTCGATATTCTACGTTTTCGTTAGTCTTTATATAATAGAACTAATATTTTGAAAGACGATGAAATAACGGCACGCATAAATTTTAAATGAAGACTTGCCTTTTATATATCATCAGTCTTCAGTACTTTTATTACTTTATGGTTTCCACGATCAAATGAAGAAAACCACCTTGAGATGACCCAAACGGGCTGCAATCCCCCTCAAAAGTATATCTGGGAGTTTTGATCGGCGCTGGGAGTAGTTTTTGGAGGGAAAGTTACAACAAAACTTCAAAAAAGCGTGAAAAATGTGTTCATATCTTTAATTTTTGTTATGTTCTTATGAGTCGAACAAAATTTCGGGGATGGGGGCTCAAACCCGCCCCTCCCTAGATAGTGTCTTGTCCTCCTTAATTTAAAAAAGATAAGGACTTTTCCATTAAAGAACTACCACTAATTCTTTGACCTGTATTACCGGTAAAACCGATACCCTGCACCAGATGGCCAGCCCAGTAGCCACTTTCGTCCCGCATACTTAATCGCGATGGATGTTCTTATGCTTGGAAGTGAGTATAATGCCAGGTTAGTTTTTCCTTTTCTTTTCTATCCTTTAAATAGTTTTTTTTTTTTTTTGGTATGTTTAAGAATTTTATCTATATTAACGTCAATTTTATTAATTATATAAATTATATCCGGAGGTAGAACGTTAGTGGTGGTGAGTTAACGGAATTAGGAGTAAAATAAAATAGTGGTAGTTCCTTAACTAAAGAGTTCCAAAAGTTGCATTAGAACCTTCAAAGAGGGCCGGTCTATTGGAAAAAAAAATTATAAGTGAGTTGCCTCGACCAACTACCCTCCAGGTTCTGTGACTCTTATTCCTGGTTCAAGCAATCATAGATCTTGCTGGAACATCATCATCATCATTATCAGGACCCACAGGACCATCATAAGTCAAGACATCCTATAAATTATTCATAAGACTTTTTAGCATCTTTTTTCCATGCTTAATAAACCGTCAACTACAACTACCTTGTCACGTTTTAGAATTTTAAATATATTTCCAACTCATGAATTATGAAAGGTTCTGTAAACAATTACACATTCGCATTCTGCCCTATTACCACACTGTATTTGGCTGCATTCAATTTCAGAGGAGGTGACTATTTAGTTGTTTTCTCGAGGAGAAAGAAAACTCATATATATATATATATATATATATATATATATATATATATATATATATATATATATATATATATATATATATATATATATATATATATATATATATATATATATATATATATATATATATATATATATATATATATATATATATATATATATATATATATATATATATATATATATATATACATATATGTGTGTGTGTGTAATACTAATAAATCTTCGGCTGTCCACCCCAAATACTACAACCATTCTTTGATAAAACACAAAAACGTTCGGTTTTGAAAACAGATACCGTAGGTACTATTTAGATTGATTTGTGAATAAAAACTACAATAAAAACAAAAACTTAACAAAATAACATCTAATGAAATTAAACGATTCCAGAAATTATCTTGAATCCCGAATAGGAACAAAGTGAAGAGGGCTCTCAGGGATCTGTGCAATTTATTTCCAGTGGAAGAGGGATGGAGATGTGTTTTGGCTGCTCTTACATTAGAAGAAATTACATGAAAAAAGACAACCATGAATCACCTTATTTTGTTTCACTGTCAAATATAGACTTGCTTGACTTTAATGAATCAATTTTAGTAATTAAATTAAGCACCAAATCAAACAAGCGCTGAGTTTTGCTTCCCATGACAAATAAATGACAGCAACAAAAATTTGTTCCCAGATGTAAATGCTTCGTCACTCACCGTAGAGTTAGCTACTTGATTCGTCACCTTTTTGCTTAAACTCCTTTTCTTTTTCCGTGAAGGGGCGGAAATTGAAACAGTTTTAACCTCGTATGCAAAGTTGTGTTCGTGAAAGAATCAATGTGACCGAATCTGAGAAGATTTAAGGCCTAACTACAAAATAGATAGAAGAGAAAGATAGAGAGAGGGGAAGAGATCTGGATTATGAGAGATGAAAAAGGAGTGAGCCATTCAGAGGAAATAAGATAGTGTAGGCCTAAATAGAACAAGCAATACAATTGCAAAATCATAAGGACATCTTTTTAATGTGTCATAAACACTAACTTAAGTATAAAATGTTACAATTGTTGTTTCATTTTTGCAAATCTTTGATAAACCCAAGGAAGCGTATTTCATCAAATTTGTTCAAATTTTGTAAAACTAGCGGAAATTACTACGCATATGAGGGGTTTACCTCCTCGTAATACCTCGCTCTTTACGCTACAGTATTTTTAGTAATTTCAACTATTTATACTACGGCCTTTGTGATTCAAGGGTCATTCTTAAGGAATTGGGACAAAATATAAGCTTTAGTGTAAAGAGCGAGGTATTGACGAGGGGGAGAACCCCCTCATATACGTAATAAAAACATACAAATATAGAAGTTCGTTACGTAATTAATTCGTAAGTTACGTATTTTTTTTACTAATGAAAACGTTCGTAAAAGATTGAAAGTTCTAGTTGCCTTTTTAAGTAATCAAAAAATTGGAAGGCAACTACGCCTCCTTCCCCGATCCTTTTTTCTCAAAATATTCCAATTAAAACTATGAGAAAGCCATTTAGCCAAAAAAATTAATATGCAAATTTCATTTTAATTATTTATGTGCGGAGAGCCAAAATCAAAACATGCATTAATTCAAAAACGTTCAAAAAGTAAATAAAAAACACAAGTTTTGTTTTAACTGACAGCAAGGAGCAACGTTAAAACTTAAGACGAACAGAAATTACTTTGTATATGAAAGGGGCTTTTCCTCCTCACCACCCAGCTCTTTACGCTAAAGTTTTTCACTGTTTTAAAAAATAAAGTTGAGAGAAAGAGTCAAACTTTAGCGTAAAGAGCGGGGCGTTGAGGAGGAAAAACCCCTTTCATATACGAAGTAATTTCTGTTCGTTTTAAGTTTTAATGTCGCTCCTTACTTACAGTTAAAAAAATTGTTTTTTTTTATTTATTAATACCGTAAAAAGATAGAACCTTCACTAAAACTCTTCTATTGGCGTAATCAAACGCCCGTTCATAATCTTTAAAACTAAGGACAAAAGTGTTCTGATAAATTCAGATATTTCTCAATTATTAGTCGAGAGACAATTGGGTCTTCTTCCTTTAACCCTAATGTTCTTCTCTTAAAACGTTATCTAAATCATCTCTTAGTCTAATATCCCTTTTAAGTACCTTTAACGTTTTTTGTACATATATATCCTTGACTTTGATTTTTAGGAGCAAAACATTAACTAACTTACCCACTTAAAAAATGGTATTTTAATTATTTTCACCCTGAATGAAAATAACAATGAATACTGTTAAGCCCTTTTTTTATTATATCTGAATGGCTTCTTTTCAAACGAATTAGGTTCCTTTCTTTCGAACGTATTAGAGCATGTTATGATTACTAGCCTGTCTTTAGAATCTCTATTTGCTAAAACAACATTTACTTTTATTCCTTGTGTTGATGCAACCTGCTATTGATACTATGAAGCTGAGAACTTTAACACCTGACTTTACTGCCTTTTGAGGACGACAAAATACAAAAGTTGATAATCCTTGATAGCGCTTGAGATCCGTTTTCTGAGCTGAGACTGATGAAATAGGAATCTACTTTTACAGCTGACAAAACTTAAAAATAGATCTTTATTTTAAATTAAAGTAAATAGCGACATCATAGCTTAAAACAAACTTAAGCTGTCTTGAGTTTAAAAGAGGACTGCCAACAACAACCTCCTCTCATTCTTTACACTTAAAAATGGCTGGTATTTAGCCCTCAGCATTTTTGAGAGCAATGAATAAAAGCGTGCTAATACCTTTCAAAACATCTGAAACGAAAATATCATTTTTAAAGAAAATGCGAATAAATAAGTACTTCCACTAAAAAAAAAACTTTTCATATTTCTCTAGTGCCTGAGGGCTCATTGTCGTAACATTGGAGGGGAAAAAGCCATTAGGGTAAAGAGCAGAATTCTGGAGGAGGCTGCTCAGGAAAATTCCTGTTTGTTTTGATTTTTTACGTTGCTCTTTACTTTCACTCGATAAAAACTTGAATTTTTCTTTCGCTTTGTTCCTAATATCAGCTACAGAGTTATTCCAATCGTGAAGGTGTTCCCATCCTCTTATCCCTCTCCACACTGTTTACATTAAAGTGAAATTTTGTGGGATAGTCCACCGGGAAGAGTGACTCATTTAGGCGCATTGGGTTTATAAAACGATATTTCCCAAACTAGAGGCAGCTTTTGTCACCCTCCTCGCTTTTGATACTTAAGTTCAACTTTTAATCACAATGCTTAGGTATTTGCAAACACACGTTCCTTGCTACAAACTACAATTTCATCAATTGTAGGGAAGCCGTCATCCCCTCAGCACATACAGTACATGATTAGTCTGAACATTTTTCTTAAATTAAATAAAAAAAAAACGTTTTTTTTAACTGAAAGTGAGGAGCGATATTAAAACTTAAAACGAACAGAAATTACTCCGTATATAAAAGGGGTTGTACCCCCCTCAATGCTCCGCTCTTTACGCTAAAGTTTGACTCTTTCTCTCAACTCTACTTTTTAAAACAGTAAAAAACTTTAGCGTAAAGAGCGGGGAGTCGATGAGGGAACATCCCCTTTTATATATGGAGTAATTTCTGTTCGTTTTAAGTTTTAATATCGCTCCTTACTTTCAGTTAAAAAAAAAATTGTTTTTTTATTTAATTTTTGAACGTTTTAAATTAATGCAGGTTTTGATTTTGGCTCATAGGATTTCTCATAGTTCTGATCGGACGATTCCGAGAAAAAAAGAGCGGGAGAGTAGGCATAGTTACCCTCCAATTTTTTGGTTATTTAAAAAAGTAACTAGAACTTTTAATTTTTTACGAACTTTTTTATTAGTAAAAATATGTTTAACTTACGAATTAGCATACGTAACGAACTTCTATATTCGTATGTTTTTATTACGTATTTGAGGGGGTTCACCACCTCGTCAATACCTCGCTCTTTACACTAAAGCTTAAGTTTTGTCCCAATTCCTTAAGAATTACCCCTGAATCACAAAGGCCGTAGAATAAATAGTTGAAATTAATAAAGTTTCTTTAGCGCAAAGAACGAGGTATTAGGAGGAGGTGAATCCCTCATATGCGTAATAATTTCAGTTCGATTTAAGTTTTAATGCTGCTCCTTACTTTCAGTTGAAAAAACTTTTTCATATTTAATTTTTCATTGTTCTTTAAAAATTGCTAAGAAATCCTGCGCCCCTTTCATGGAAATCTTCTTCCCCCATGACAAATTCCTCCACGGAAAGATCTCCCCGCATAACTCCCTCCCCTCAACCCCACCCCCAGCCAAAAATTCCCCTGAAAGCGTCTGTACACTTCCCAATAACCATTACTATGTGTAAACACTAGTCAAAGTTTGTAACTTGCAGCCCCTCCCACGGGGACTGTGGAGGAGTAAGTGGTCCCCAAAGACATATTTATAAGGTTTTTCAACTATGTTGATAAATTGGCTATCTCAGAGTTTTGATCCGGTGACTTTGGGAAAAAATGAGCGTGGGAGGAGGCCTAGGTAACCTCTAATTTTTTCGTCACTTAAAAAGGGCACTAGAACTTTTCATTTCCGTTAGAATGAGCACTCACACGACATTCTAGGACCAATGGGCCGATACGATCACCCCCTGGAAAAAAAAACAACAACAAAAAAGCAAAAACAAATAAACACGCATCCGTGATCTGTCTTGTGGCAAAAATCCAAATTCCACTTCATTGTAGATAGATGCTTGAAACTTCTACTGTAGGGTCCTCTGATACACTGAATCAGATGGTGTGATTTTCGTTAAGATGCAATGGCTTTTAAGGGGTGTTTCTCCCTTTTTTCTAAAGTAAGGCAAATTTTCTCAAGCTCGTAACTTTTGATGGGTAAGTCTCAACTTAGCGAAACTTATATATTTAAAATCAACATCAAAATGCGATTCTTTTGGTGTAGCAATTGTTATAAAATTTTGTTTTTTAGAGTTTCGGTTACCATTGAGCCGGGTCGCTCCTTACTACAGTTCGTTACCATGAACTGTTTGAACAGAGTGAGATACAAAATGTGCAATCCAAAATTTTACAATATACACCTTTCTCCTAAGGTTCGTCAATTAGACCTTGGGGGAAGACTAAACTGTTTACACAAAATTATTCATTATTGTATTGGGAAATTTTTTAACGACTTAAACTTGAAAGGGAAACCACGTAGGGATTTGTTTCAAAAGGGGAGCAAATCTCGAAATCATACAAATTTAAAAAAAATGTATAAAGCAGCTAGGCCGGTAAACATATATGAGGACACAATGGGAGAAATTGTGAAAAGCTCAGGTTTAATTTAAGGGGAGGGTATTTAACTAATGTGTATGTGTGAGCATGAAGCTCATTATTTAAAGATGCTTATTTGTTTTCTATGATATATTATACTGTTAAAATTCGCATGTCTGGATTTTGGCACGAACATAGAGAAAATCTCTCAAACCCAGTGAATCCCACATTAATCCTTCTTTTTTGAGCATTAAAACACCTTCTGCTAGCAATCAAATCCTAAACCCATTCGCTCCACTGCATGAGTTAAGGCCCTCCCCAAAGTAAGGAAGACATCTAAAATTAGTTTCTAAATTCGATGTCTTAAGGGGGGGGGGAACATTTCAAGCTATAGAGCATAAGAATAGGAATAATTAAGATTAAACCAATTACTTCCTTTTTTCACTAAGCGGGCACCCATTTCGTAGATGCAATTAATTCACACGTTACTTTTGAAAAGAGCACTTTGTTAGATTGCATACATTTAACCCTAGGACACGTGTTCCTGACAAAAAGCGATCAACATAACCATAGGTCTCTCAGCAGGGCGTTTGGGAGCCCCGGAAGCTATTACTAAGAATTCAACACCCAAAATGACAGGTAGGTTTGAGGAAAGACAGGTAAGTTAATTTTTTAACCATCTTTATATCAAGACAGAAAGAATGAAAAGAATCCCAAGGTAGCACTTAAGAAGAAAATGAGTTTAAATAACGTTTTAAAATATTCAATCCAAACTAGATTTCTCAGAAATTACTGACACTGTTATCCATTGAAACAAAGGTGCCATACACCGGGGAGGACCGTATCCAGGATTTTTTTATGCGTGGGGGGGGGGTACAAAAAGATTTTTCCGAGGGAATTTACAAAAAAAAACTTTAAAATGTATCACAATTTCTTTATATTAGTTTTTAATACGTTTTACGAGTTGCAAAAACATTTTTTTGGGGGGGGGGGTCAAACTCCTATACACCCAGAATACGGCCTTGGTACCAGGTATGTGCGAAGGGACTTTGTTGGGTGCCTAATAATAATTAAATAAAAAAACAAGTTTTTTTTAGCTGAAAGTAAGGAGCGACATTCAAACTTAAAACGAACAGAAATTATTTCGTATATAAAAGGGGCTGCTTCCTCATCAACGCCCCGCTCTTTACGCTAAAGTTTGACTCTTTCTCTCAACTCTGCTTTTTAAAACTGTAAAAAACTTTACAGGCCCTGCGATTTTTTGGTTACTTAAAAAGGCAACTACAACTTTTAATTTTTACGAATGTTTTTATTAGTAAAAGATAAACGTAACTTATAAATTAGCTTACGTAACGCACTTTTGTAACCTCATGTTTTTATTACATATATGAGGGGTTCGCCCCCTCGTCAGCATCTCGCTCTTTACATTAAAGATTAAACTTTGTCCCAATTCATTAAGAATGACCCCTGAGTCACAAAAGCCGTAGAATAAATAGTTGAAATCACTAAAAATAATTTAGCATAAAGAGCGGGGTATTAGGAGGAGGTGAGCCCCTCATATGCGCAATAAACAACACAGCACTCGTACGGGTTTCTGATTATTGGATAATTTTCTGGGCTTGGTTTGTTTTGATGGGCGTTTTCGGGCTGAAAAACCTCTTCCTAGCTGATTTATCTACTATGGGCTGCCTCCCCGTAGTAGCATAATATTTGTAGGCATGAATATATAATGTGTCGCAGGTAATAGGCTTGGGACTGTCTGTGCAGGATTTGGACTCTTGTTGATAGAAGAGCATCGCCAAGTGCTAAAAACCATGTTGTGACCAAGATGGGCCCAGGATTGCACAAAGCCTCCAACTTACTGGAGGTCCCAGGGACTTCTTGCTGTCCGGTTCTAAGCCGGCTTAAGCGCTTCGGTGTAGACTTGAGAAGATATGTTGGTCCCCATCCTGCACTGGTATCCGGGATCACTGCTTTTCTTGAGGCCAAAATAATTTCAAAGATTTAAAGAACATGAAAATTGGAACTTGGAATGTTACGACGTTAAAAAATGACTATCGCATCGACATTTTGACTGACGAATTCAGACGGTTTGAACTGGATTTATTAGGAGTTTCAGAAACTCATATCCCAGGGGTAGGAAACATGAAATTAGGTGACATAGAATTTGTTTACTCAGGAAGGAAGGATGGGGTACATAGACAGGGAGTAGGGCTTATGATGAATAAGGAAGCTGCTAAGTCTTGTTTAGGCTGGGAAGGTATTAATAATAGAATACTAATTGCTCATTTTATGACTAAAAAGTTTAGGGTATCAGTTATAGTAGTATATGCCCCCATTGAACCAACTGATGGAGATACTAGTGACTCAGATGAATTTTACTTACAGTTACAGGAGCAAATAGACAGGGTACCAGGTAGAAATATGGTGTTTTTGCTAGGAGATTTTAATGCCCAGGTTGGTAGAAATAGGGATAGATGGTATCCTAGCCTAGGTAATTTTGGTGTAGGAAAAGAAAACAGTAATGGCTATAGGCTTTTGCAATTTTGTAGGTATAACAACCTAGTTATAACCAATACGGTGTTTGGTCACAAAATGGCCCATAAGTTGACATGGTATTCACGTGATGGTAAGACAGCAAACCTTATTGATTATGTTATTGTAAACAGAAGACTAGCAGGATCAATACAAGATACTAGGGTGTATAGGAGTGCCGTTATTTATGTTAAAAGTAAAGATCACCATCTAGTAGTGTCTAAGGTTAATTTAAAGCTGAAATTTCGGAGAGTAACTCCCTCCGGAAAGTTATGATGTTGGTAGACTTCAGGATGAAAATTTGAGAAAAAAATTCCAGGAACAGTTGAGTACTAAACTTGAGGGTTTAAAATTTGACAATGTGGAAGATGGATGGAATAATTTCAGAAAAACAATTTGTGAAGTTGCTGATGGTGTCCTAGGGAAGAGTGCTAAGACAGCAACTAGGAATATTAGTGAAAAAGCTTTAGGTTTAATAGAGAGTAGAAGGGGTTTGTATAAGAATTATCTGAGCGATAGGTCGTATGAAAACAAAAGGAATGTAAAGAAAGTGGAGAAAGCATTAAAATATGAACTAAGGAGATGTGAAATGGAGGCGATGGATAAAATTGCTGAGGATCTGGAAGATGCGGCTAGACGGCATAATAGTAAAATATTATACTGGCATGTTAATAAATTGAAAGGGAGTAGCCGATCCGGACTAGTCCCAGTTAAAGATAGAAATGGGGCCACAATTAGTGATAAGGAAAAAGTTAAAGAAAGATGGGTGGAACATTTTGAGAATGTGCTAAACCGAGATACAGTTGCAGGAAAAGATATAGATGAAAATGAAAAAGTTTGTGATACCTTGGATGTGAAGGAAGATTTGTTTAGTGAGGAAGAATTAGCGACAGTACTAGAAGGATTAAAAAATAATAAGGCCCCAGGTGCTTATAGTATGATTAATGAGTTCCTTAAATATGGTGGCTCTGAGGTTAGGAATAAGCTACTGAAGATTATGAACATGATTTTTGAAAAAGGGGAAGTACCCAATGATTTTAGGAAAACCTTAATTAAACCACTGTATAAGAAAGGTGACAAGAGTGAATGTCGGAATTATCGAGGCATTAGTCTGGTCTCTGTAGGTAGCAAATTACTGGAGTAATATGATACTTTTTAGACTGAGACATGCTGTAGACAAAGTTTTAAGGAAGAACAATGCGGTTTTAGAAAAGGTAGAGGATGTGTCGACCATGTTTTCACTCTTAGGTTAATAATTGAGAAGTCCCTTCGTTGTCAAACACCTTTGGTCCTTAGTTTTATCGATTATGAGCAAGCTTTCGATTCTGTTGATAGAACAGCGTTAACAAAGGTCTTATCGTTATATGGTATACCAGAAAAATACATTAAAGTGATTTGCGCTATGTACGAGAATAATACTGCTGCGGTTAAGGTAGGAAATGAGGTTAGCAACTGGTTTTGTATTAAATCAGGAGTTAAGCAGGGTTGTGTTCTATCCCCCTTTATATGGATCATTTTGATGGACTTCGTCTTAAGGAGCACAGGAAAGGCAATTGGAGACCATGGAATCAAATGGGGAGGAAGAACGCTCCTGGACTTAGATTATGCTGATGATTTAAGCATATTAGATGAAAGTGTGAGCAAAATGAATGAATTTTTAGAGGTTTTACGAGTTCAGGGTGCTAAAATAGGCTTGAAAATTAATGTTAAGAAGACTAAGTCACTAAGGTTAGGAATAAGTGAAGATGAACAGGTGACCTTAGGTAACGAAAAGATTGATCAGGTTGGGAGCTTCAGTTACCTTGGTAGTATTATTAGTAAAGATGGTGGGAGCAGTGAAGATGTTAAAAGTAGAATAGCTAAAGCTCAGGGTGTTTTTTCACAGTTAAAAAAAGTTTGGAAGAATAGAAAGATAAGCCTACAAACCAAGATTAGAATATTGGAAGCTACAGTGATGACAGTGGTCAAATATGGCTCTGAAGCATGGACACTCCGAAAAGCAGACGAAAATTTACTAGATGTTTTCCAGATAAATTGCCTACGGATTGTTCTGGGTACCCGGTTGACTGACCGTATTTCAAACAGTAGGTTGTACGAAAAGTGTGGTTCAATCCCGCTTTCTGGGGCTAAAATGAAAGAAAGGTTGAGATGGCTAGGCCACGTTCTACGGATGAAGGATGACAGATTACCGAAGATTGTCCTTTTTGGCCAACCGTCTGGGGCTATACGGAAAGCAGGTCGTCCTTGTCTGGGTTGGGAGGATGTCATAAATAAGGATTTAAAGGAAATGGGAACTTCCTGGGAGGGTGTAAAGAGGGAGGCTTTAAATAGATTAGGCTGGAGGAGGAGCGTGCGTAGCTGTGTTGGCCTCAGGCGGCTTGGTGCTGCAGTGAGTTATTAGTAGTAGTAGTAGTAGTTTTAAGCTTTAATGCTGCTCCTTACTTCCAGCTGAAAAAACTTTTCATATTTTTTTTTTCATTTTTTTAAAATAATGCTAGAAAATCCAGCGCTCCCTTCATGTAAATTTTCTTCCCCCATGACAAATTCCTCGACGGAAAGTTCCCCCAACATATCCCCCTCTTTTCAACCCCTCCCCCAACCAAAAAATCCCTGTGAAAACGTCTGTACACTTCCCAATAACCATTACTATATGCAAGCACTGGTCAAAGTTTTGAACTTGTAGCCCCTCCCACGGGGACTGTGGGGGAGTAAGTCGTCCCCAAAGACATAGTTATAAGGTTTTTCCACTACGCTGAATAAAATGGCTATCTCAGAATTTTTATCCGTTGACTTTGAGAAAATAATTAGCGTGGGAGGGGGCCTAAGTGCCTGCCAATTTTTTGGTCACTTAAAAAGGGCACTAGAACTTTTCATTTCCGTTAGAATGAGCCCCCTCGCAAGATTCTAGGACCACTGGGTCAATACGATCACCCCTGGGAAAAAAAAACAAAACAAAAAAAAACAAACAAACAAATAAACACGCATCCGTGATCTGCCTTCTGGCAAAAAATACAAAATTCCACATTTTCGTAGATAGGAGCTTGAAACTTCTACAGTAGGGTTCTCTGATACACTGAATCTGATGGTGTGATTTTCGTTAAGATCGTATGACTTTTAGGGGGTCTTTCCCCCTATTTTGTAAAATAAGGCAAATTTTCTCAGGCTCGTAACTTTTGATGGGTAAGACTAAACTTGATAAAATTTATATATTTAAAATCAGCATTAAAATGCGATTCTTTTGATATAACTATTGGTATCAAAACTCCATTTTTAAGAGTTTTGGTTATTATTGAGCCGGGTCGCTCCTTACTACAGTTCGTTACCACGAACTGTTTGATAAACATCTTCAAATTAGAACAATACGTACCAAGGAAGTACGTATCTGTCACATGCGATATTCTAAATATTAATTTGCAACAAGTTGCCAATTAATAACAACATCTTTTTGACTAGTCAAGCTAATTCATTTCTTGTGTTATTGTATTGGTAAGCTTTTAAAACAGAGTGGACTACCTCGGTATATACTAAACCACATGATCTACGTCGCAAACTAAACTAAGACGGGGAATAAGCTGAACTGCTGTGAACCTTTATAGAACAGTTTGATGAGTCCCAGAAATTTACAAATTAAAACAAGATATTCAAATATTCGAGAGAATATGACGCTTTTCTGGCAAAAAAACTCCACCCCCAACCGATAATATTGAGTGTTGAATGATTTTTTTATGGCCTATTTCTTCAAAAAATTGTACCCAAGCATCCTTGCCTAAGAATATCCTATTAATGACAGAGACGTATTAAGAAATTCATATCATTTTTGGGGTTGGATTATTTTGTGGACCAGGGCGACATACTTATGTTACCGCATAAATCAGTATACAAAACAGAAAATGAATGGCAAATATTGTGAAAATTAGTGATAAAATTTGGGGAGGAGAAAAGCACTGAGAGTCAACGTACACGTGTAAGGCTGATACACTTGATATTGTGTTAACGGACTTTTCTCCCGACATATCAATCGCTTGTGACGTAAACTACAGATATATGTGTGCTAATTTGTTTTTTTCTTTTTTGAATTTCACTTATGAGATTTGAGTTTCGAAAATTAACCAATGGGCCACGAAATCCAATCTAGCAATACCGTAGTAGCCACTTTCTAGCCAGAGGGTAAAGCGAAATGATCAACTCTATTTCTTCGAGTTTTATTTTATTGCAGAAGTATTGCATTCGAGACAACTCACGATACAAATAATATGCAAGATAGTGCATAATGTCCCTAATATAGCGGATATAATGTCCCTAGTAACGTCTCTAATAAAATATCCCTAATATAATGTCCCTAATAATGTCCATAATATAGCGGACCACTTTTAACATGCCTCCAACAAACTATGTCATCCCTAGGTTTAAGCAGGTGGGAAGACCCACCTACCAGTTTAACTTTTCCCCCATTAAACACATTCAATTAAGAAATAGCCACAAAAAATACTGTCATCCCAAGCGTTACTGGAAATGCAAGATACTGCATCATCTGTCAGTTTTAGTGACAGGGAGGTAACAAGGGATATAAAGGATGCTAGGGCGATAAGCCCCTTCGATTTAACAGGGTGGTTGAGACAGACAAAAGCCACGAGCTATTGTGATACGATTTGTCAGGGGGTTTCAAACTGATGTCACAACCTGGTGGGATTTTTCATTCAATAAAGGGGGGCATTGAGCTGGACTTTTACGGAAATGATTACAGTAGATTTAGGTCTTACAAATAAAAGCTCTAAATGTAACGGAGATATTAATGGGATTCATGTGGCTTCTTGGTGTAGCAATAAGGGGTCATAGATTCAATCATCCAAATTGGAACGTTAAAAAGATACCTCTGCCTTTTATAAGGTACCATTATAACCGACTGAAATTACTGAAGTCCTATAGAACATATAGACTATATCAAAAATATTCTAAGCGGAGGAGGAAAAAGAACAAAATAAATAGATTTTGATAACCAAAAAATGGACAAAGTATTGCACACTGCATTTGTCGGAACACGCTTGTCTCCGCATTGGGACGCCCAGAAAACTCAGTTCAAACGAGGATCAGATGCTTAAGCCGAAAGATCAATGTTGACAAAATTTTTAATTACCTATATGAGGACCATATCCTTCGTTATCATGAAGAAAAACAATATCTAAAATTGATACAAATATGAAAACACAAAACAAAACGCTAATAATCAAAATGAATTGAATATGTTAAAAGGGTAGAACTTTGAATAAAACAATGCACTTTAGAATAAAAAAACTGTTTTATAACATTAACAATAAAAACCCAAATATCTCAGCTTCACACCCAAAAGCATTTAACAACAAAAAAAAGAAGGAAAAATAAGAAAAAAAAGACTATCTTAAACAAATTAACATATACATAAAAAGATGAGACAAAAAACAACAACACAAACGCTCTACAAGAAAATTAAATAAAGTAAATTCACAGTGAATATAAGAATTCACGTTTTCAAAATCATAGAGCCCTCAAGGTTAAAAGGTTTATGTAATATTTAATACGAAGCGACTCTACTCCAGAAAAAGAGAGAGTAATTTAATTTTTCTACAACCTTCTTTGCCCCCTAGCTGACACACATTCTTGGCTATTGCGAGGCAAACACGTATAAATTGAACGGGGGGGGGAGTCCATCAAAACGCCAAAAAATAGGAGGGTTATGCGATAAATTGCCATAGCTCTAATTTTCATATGGACATGTTAGCTCTGGGCACGTTTGCAGTAAAGGGGCTTTTCGGCTAATACTTCCAAAAATATTGACGTTTCTCAAGAGTTTCCTATTTTTACATATGTCTGGACAAATTCTAAGATTTACAATGTCTGCCCTCCCCCATCAGAAATGTCGGTTCTTGAATAAATTAATGCGTGCGTTCGAAGGTTCAATATGATTTTGTACGGTTTTAATCAGCTCAAAAGTGTTTTAATACATATTCGTCACTATGTCATGCCTAAGACCAAATCCGTGGAGGGGGTTACGGGTTTTGGACTTCCTCCCTCAAAAACTACTTGTCCAATAATAAAAAACATAGCTAAAATGAATATAAAAAAATTTAATGGGGTTTTAAAGTTTTTTCGTACCCCCCTGAACAAAAATCCTGGATATGGCCCTGGTTATGCCACAACGACAAAAAATTAAAACATTACTGAAGCACTAATTAGTCAAGAATTTTTTTTTCTGAATTCGTTAAAAAATGAGAAAATTGAGAAAAATTGAGAAAAATGAAAAAATGATTATTTTTTGGTAGGGGAATGATTAAATAACATTCAAGAATTTGAATATTAAGTGCCCAGAAATTAAGAAAATGTAGGATTTGGGTGGGAGGAGTGCAGGCCCCACGGCTCAACTCCTCTGCGAAAGTCCCTGGCTTACAACTAAGCTTGATTTTTAGTGTCTTGATGTGATGAACTGTAAGCTACTGAGATGCTGGAATCCATGGGCTAAGAACAGTGTTTGACAAAAGCTGTTTCATAAATATTGCATTGAAAAATAGCCACAAAATGCTTTCAGTCATACAAATGAGCAAACATCCTTATGCATCTGCGAATGCTACTAACAGAACCACAATAAAAAGGGTATTTTCTAACAGAACAATTTTTTACGTCTTAGTTTTATCGATACCATTATAATCTAAGATACTGATACCGATAGCAATAATCGGTATTTTATCGATACCGATGATTAAAATCTGAGAAAAAAATCAGACAATCGAATCATTAATTATTTGTCTAAAAATTAAGACGTATATCCAGGGTTAAATTAAGCTTTTTTGGCTCAGGCAATTTCACTATCTTTTTAATTTTTATGTTTAACCAATCGCAAAAACAAGTTGTCGTTAGGCCAATAGGTGCATTCCAGGTCCTCCAGGCCCAGGTAAACAGTTTTTAAGTATATGAGTAAAATAAGACGAAGTTCTTTGAATGTGAGTAGAAAATAGAACAATTACACAAAAAAAGGATCATAAGGAGTTAGGACACACCCAAGACTTTATGGCTCTTGCCCCCCCCCCCAGGAAAAAAGATTAAAAGGGCATCTGTGATAGCCTTATTAAAAACCGTTCCACTCGTCCAATCAGAACAGAGAAGAAGAAACTTTCTGTTCAACTATTTCAGCATTCAAGAAAAAGCAATCAGAATCCACTCCTGCCCCATTCCTTTTAATGGATATTTTCATGTCATAAAGTAATTATTAACAATCCGCAGGACATTCCGGTCATATAGCGTGTTAAATACAAACCAGGGCACAATTATGCTTGTCACCTGTAGTCTCTGGCTAGATTCGGACTACATGATGTGAATTACGCTTAATTTATAGAGACTTTGCGTGATATATCAATAGGAAAAGTTACACTAGTGCTGATTTTTCATCGAAAATCTGCAGAACTATATTGATCTTCATTGTTATGGTTGAAGCAAGTATTGGAAGTAAACAGCTGGAATAGGGAACATTCTGAAAAAAGAAATAGTCTTTTTTGAAAAGGAAGACAAGCTGATAGCTTAAATACCGAAAGGGGCAAGAGACGGGCCACCATGAAAATAATTCAGGAGGAAGAAGCAAACCCGTAGAAATTGCTTTTAAGCAAACCAAAGATTTGATTAGAAAGGGTTTCTGTGATAAAAATATTGTATTTCTCCGATCTTTGCAGTTTTATACATTTTAAATATTAGCTGCAGTAATTCAAAAGACGTTATGTTATATTGCACGAATATTACAAAAGCGGCCAAAAACTGACATTTCTTGTGTCTCTCAAATTTTTTTTTATTACCATCCAAGCTTCTATAGCCTATAACAACAGTTATAGAGTGAGAATAAGTTGTATAAAGCATTTTGGAATGAGCAGAAACTTCAAGGGAAGAATGGTACTAGATAAGGAGAAGTGGATCAAAGCGATCAGTTGGGCATGCTAAGCTTGAGGAGGCGGGCTAATCTCAGCTGAATAAAAAAAAAATAAACAGCACCCTTCTAAGAGGGGAGAGGGCAAAATGAAACTTTCGTACAATCCAGAACACACCCAAGAAGAGAAGTTGGGTTAATCATAATGAAATATTCCAATATATGATGAAAATATAATACTCTAGAAACAATATTATGTAATCTACACAAAATATTATTGAAAGCAGGTCACCTAGAACACACTATATTAAATGCCTAACCTAACCAAAATATCAACTCTATATATTAAACATTTACTTAAAAAATAACTATAACGTAGTTTTTCTCTTGAGCCTAAGCTAATTGTCTCCGAATATAGACAGCTAAAGATCGGTTATCTCAGATTCAACAGAGCAATTTTCTCGACTGTGTTCTGGATTGTACGGAAGTACCAGCAAAATGTTTGGTTCAATGACCCCCACCCAACCCTATGGTGTCGCGCAAGTAATAGCTCGAACTTATTAAGTGGCTAGAATCAATTACCAATGATATTACTTTGTATATTTACAATGATAAAAAACCAAGACACTTGGATTGAGGCTATATTGTAACGAGAGATGTAAGTCACAACAATTCCCACCATTTGAGGCGATGACTATTATTGGTCAATATGTGTAATTGTCGATATATCGATGTTTTCATTTCTAATAGTTGACATCTCGAAATCAATAATTGAAGACTACTTAATCACTTGGTTGTATCTTTTCCTTTGGTACAGTTAAATAATCAACTATAGCTCTTTTACAGGGTGTCTCATGAAACGTTATACAAACTACTATTCGATAGTTTTAACCAGTTGGCCAAGTCGAAATTTTACTCGATAACATTTTGTCCTATTTATTTCGAAATTATGGCTCTACGGCACAAAATGCAAAAATCACAACCTTGCTATGGCGTCTTCTATTGTGTTGCTTCAAAAAACTAGAACTTTAAATTTCTACTGGACCAAGACCTTCCCGATTTTGTATGATCAATGGTTCGAAACGATCAGCCCTGGCAAAAAAAGAAAAATGTTCGAACATCCTTCTTGACAGAAATATCAAATCTCGTATTTTACTGGATAGGGACTTGAAACCTACGCTGCAAGCTGTGATATCTACTAATTGATATTATAATAGTTGCCAAGACAGGCTGGGCCACTATGATATTGTTCTTACTTGGAAGCCTCTTTTTTCGAAAGTCATTTAAATTTTCTTGTTCTATGATTTGAAGGAATACCCTAAAATTAATTAATTTCCACATTTAAAATCAGTATAAAAATTAACTTTTTGACACACACACAAATATACACACACACACACACACATATATATATATATATATATATATATATATATACACACACATATATATATATATATATATATATGGTACCAGGAGCCTTTTTTGTTATTGGACCTTTAACTTTTGCCTTGTCTTTTGTCATTATGAAAACATAACGCCGAACCTTTTAACAGAGGCTGATGCAGTGTCAGGCTCTTGGCTAACATCCTTGTAATTTCTAATGTCTTCATTTATGGCTATTTCATCGTTTGGACCTTTTATAAAATGTTGAACGTCGACTTTTGTTCTGGCTGGTCTTATGTCATTATGAAATAAATATCGCCCATTTTTTTTAAATAATGGTATAATAACATTGATGACATTATCCCAAACCCAATCGTTATAACTATTATTTTTAATTTTGGCACGTTTTGATTCTCGCTGTCGCTTATCTTCTAACCCCATTTTTCTTTCTTCTTCCTTTTAAATTTTCATTATTTCCGACAATTTTCCAATGCCTTTCGCATTAGCTTCCCTTATTGGTCTAGTTTTACATTATGCTCCAGATTGTAGGTTTGTTACTTGTCCAGGTGGTGAAGAAAAACTTCTTTTGGTGGGATAAAAATCGACAAATTAGATGGAAACATACAAAAAGTTAAAGGGAACAAATACAACAAAACTAAAGATTTCGGGATGGGATGGACTGCCCCAAACGGCCCAATTTGTATATAGAGCTGATAAAATAGATAAAGGAAGACCTTCTGAATAGTCATAATATTCATAAGTCGTCCGTTAGGAGCGATGCAATATCACTAGTACGGCGGTTAATCCAAGAATTGTCAAAAGATACAATAGGCATTTTCACCCTCGTGGTTTCTTCAAGATTTGCTTTGATGGTATAAATACTAGCAAGGGATTTTTATCTGTGACATGGGTATTTCTTAATGAAACGAAAAACCTAGACAGCTTGGCACCTTGTAGCTGTTGACACCTCCCTTGAGGGTTCCGATGGCTACCTGCGAAGCTCATTACTAGGATTTGTCTTTCATAGTAACTATGCGTATGTTCGGGATGTAAGGAAAGGCTCTGTCAGGTAAGCCGTAGTGGGATTAATTTACCTTTTTTTTCTTCAGTACTGAGCCATTTCAATAACCAGGTTCAAATGAAAAGACATCCTTTACCATGCATGCTGGATCATTTTCGATAAATAGCAAAAACAACCAAATGGTGTCGTTTAATAATCACTGATAGTTATTGGGAGAATCACAAGAAGTGTGGGACTTCTGGGAGGGCCACTGTACACCTGACACACTTAGTTAACAATTACTTGATCAAGATTCGGTCGTATAACCAATTCTAATTCACTGGAAACTTTTTTAAAAAGTTGACCCTTTGTAAACTTCGGAAATCCTATGCTATTTTCGTAATTTGGCATCATAGTAAATTGGTAAAAATTCCACAGTTTTATTCTTGGTTTTTCCATTTTCTTTTCTTTAAAAAGATCTTTTTTCATGTATATATTAACCAAATAATACTGATGATCCTTGGCGGCCTTCTGGTAAAGAATTGCCCTTTTTTCTTTCATGTCACCAGTAACAGATTTCCAGCACTTTTATAGTCTTTCAGCTCGAACACGTTTTAAACGAACGCAATTTCAAGTTAATAAACTAGAAGAAAAATGACTGTGCATTTTGCGGTTTGAATTGGAACGGATGGAATAAGGGACATCTAATGTCGATCACGGTGAACAACGACGTATGGGGGATCGAACTTAAAATCGTAAAATATAGCGTTGCTTTGGATAGACATTTTCTGTTTAAAAATGGAATACTACAATCAGAAGAATCTCGAGGGTGTTTTAATTGTTCTAGAGTATTCTAAGAAGTTGTAATTGTTTCCTACAACTTCATGTATTCCCGGAAAAAGTAAAAAAAATTATCAAGAAACGTAGAAAAAATCGTTTTGATGAATAATAATAACAGGGGCGTAGTTTGCTATGAGGCAGGAAGGGGGACAGCTGCCCCCTCCAAACCTCGGTGTGCCCCTCCCAAACCTCGGTATAAGGTACTTTATAATACTATAAAGTATCTTACAAGTACTAAAAAGTACCTTTATGGTACCAAATGGCTTATTTTTCAGTTTTTACTGTCATTTTCACTTGATTTGGGAAAATTGGCACCAACATTGCCCCCCCCAGGATTTGACGAAATTTCGCCACTGAATGATAAGCCTCAGATGATAGCTGGGACTTCGACCAGCTATCCTTATATTCAATAGTCCTGTAACAGTAACGCAGGTCGGGATTGGGCCTGACTCTCCCCAAAACCATACTTAGAAATTTGATGTAACATGGGTTTTTGAATGCAATATGACTATAAACAAGAATAATTATCTTTACTGGACCCCCCCTGCCCCCCCAAAAAAAAACAAACAAAAAGCAACGAAAATGCAATCATTTATGTCGGATATCTTCTTATTCCGAGAGCAATAAACCTCTGTCTTCAGTACCAAATTTTAACTGATCCAGTTCGTCAATGATGACCTCTAAGAAAATTAAGAATGAAAAGATTCAGGGGTGGATCTAGAGAAAAATATTGGGGGATACCCAATGTGACAAGGGCGCCAATGAGCAAAATCTCGGGGGTGGGGCAATGTGACAGAGGTGCCAGAATTCGCCAAATTTGTTCTAAAAAAAGAGTAAAAAAGAGAAAATAACAGGATAAGAGGGCGCCAGAAAAAATCTTGGGGGGTCTGGGGTCCCCCACCCCTCCTGGATCCATCTGTAAAAAGATTTGCTACAGTACTCATAATCCATTTAAAATCTAATCTATTGCACAACGAGTTTTTATTTCCACTGTTTCTGACAACTATATAAGGCCGTTTGGCAGAACACCAGGTAAAAAGTAAGTCAAAGTAGCAAGACTCTGAGAACCTCTTAGGGATGACAAAGCTTATAAAATTGATAGTCTGTTTGCGTCTTAGCGAGATGCAATTGTCATTCGGATGCAAGAAGCACGAGACTTCAAGTATCCCACGGACCACACAGCCTGTCTGTTTACAATGCAGTTTATTGTAGCACTACTATATTAGATACACACCCTTGAACCAAGCCTTCATATCACATGGGTGTCATTATAACGGAGGCATTTCCACTTTTTACAATTCTATGTTTTGGTCACATTTTTCAAATTATTAGCCTGTTGTTTCTTGTATTCAATGAGCGGATTGGTTCATTACAAGCTTATAATGAAGGATAAAACAACAATTATAGACAAAACGACAGTAAGTTTAAATCTTGTCGGTTTGAAGCCAAGCGCATACCACTGTGTTTTGAGCAATGACTCTTATTATTTCAGTATTATACATCATTTTGGAGTTAACTGGTCATTCTTATTTGAGTCGTACAAACTTAAAACTAAGCAAGTACATTTTTTTTTAATTATCGTGTTAGCATTATCCTCATTGACTCTTAACATTTCTTCATTGATTCCTTCATATAAGGGCTATCACCAACCAAGTACAAGAAAGTTTCCTGCCTTTCTTCTTTTACCCCTAAGCCTTCTGGGTCCTTACTAAAATGTACTTAAGCCTATTCTCCATGCTCAAGCACCGTAGAAAAAAAAATAAATGAAAAAAAGACATTCCTTGAAACCATATGATTAATAACATAAATCAAGACCAGCTACGTAAATTCTTATATTTACATAATATTCAAATGCAAAAAATAGAACGTAAAATTAAAACACGTTAGACCCGCTACGTAAATGACCTCCGTTGTTTGTTTTCTAGACTTCACCAGTTTGACCTGTAAAAGGCTCGTTTGATACACTGCTCTCGTAGATTTTAACATAGCTAAATGAAAAGACTAGACAAATGTCAAAGCAAATGTACAAAGGAGCATGTGCATGAAAAGTAGTTTTTGCAAAAGTGCGGTATTAAGACGGTTCATCGGCCCATTTAATTAACTTACATAAGAAACAAGTAAAAAAGTCGAAAATTGCCAAAGTAGACACAAACTGCTGTTTTAAAAATGAGAAAAAAAAACAAAAAACAAAACAGAACAAACAACTATTCAATGGTGAAATTTGTTTGTCACTCTCTGCATGTTACAAGTCAGAAGTCCTTTACGGTTCAGATCAAATAAAAATTTGGAAGTGATAGTTTGGCGTCTGAGCAGTTCATTTACTGACAATTCTATCGGTTATTGGCTCAAGAGCATGCGCTTTGAAAAAGTTTCAATTATATATATATATATATATATATATATATATATATATATATATATATATATATATTATATATATATATATACAAAATTAAAAAGAAACTATTAAATTTATAAAAAAAGAAAAAGGCCGAGAAAAGCTTTATTGCTATTAGATAACCATGCTGATTTGTCGCTTAAAAACGCTTGAGTTGAAAGTTATGTGAAGCTATAATCCTGGAAAAAAAAAACTAAATTAAAAAACAATAGAAGAAGATTATACAAAATTTATTAATGTTAACTTAACCCCAGAGATCAATATGTTAGCTTATTCTAAGTCATAAACAAATGTCTGGCAATTGAAAAAATGGCACACACCCGAATAATGTAAGTAGCATTAGACACTAAAGTCAATTTTGATTGGAAACACGATTAGTTAATTAGTAACAACAGGTACACAGCTTACAAATCGGTTGCCTTACTTAAAACTTTGACATAGGAGTTAAAAGGCTTAACAGCGGAGGAATGGCAAACAGGCTCAGAATCACTTTGACTTCTCACAAGTTTATTCTCCCGATTTCTTATGAAATTAAAGGGAAAGTCTTTAGATTTGGTTTCGATTAAAGAAGATACACCACATCTGGGACTACTACGAGGTTTGCTACGCAAATAGGGAGACCCCGAAGAGCCTGAGTTTTTATCAGACTCTTCAAACACTTCTTCAGATGAAATACTTCCACCACTGTGATCAGCAAGAGCTCGGTCAAGGAGCAGCAATGCTTCTTTCTCCCCCTCTGGCAAATCTTCAGTTTCATTGGATGCATTCAGGGACAGCACAAGCGGCTTATTCACAACACTGGTATGGTTACAAGGAATTTGCTTCGACGTTGACTGCGATATATCTCCTTTGGGCACTTCGACTACATCTTTTGGAACCAATTTATAAAGTTGCGCATACATCTCTTTCAGCCTATCAACTTCGTTTTCAAGCCTGTAATAGAAATAATTTTGACTTGGAATTTTCAATTTATCAGTCCTCTGTTACATCAATTTTATGTACCACTGAGGCTTCTGAATTTGGAATAAGTTTTTACTAGTACGGAGACTTAACTAGCGCTAATTTGAGTTAATCAGACTCTTCATAGTATTTTCCGATAGCCTGGAAAACCCTGTGGGAATTTCTTATCAGCCAAATTAGTGCTCGGTAAATCTGGGTATTAGTAAAATCTCATTGTGAATGGGCCTTAAATCATCAACGGATCAGGCTATTTCAATCTTTTCCATTATGAATTCTGCGTCGAATGATGATTCGCGAGCTTTATGTTAGGACTGTCTTTAGATTTTCGAGCAGCCACGCCATATGAAACCATGACCTAACCATATAAAACTAACAAGCAAGTTTAATGATGTGAGTTTAGCTTTGTTTGGGCAAAGCTATTGGCAAAAGTTAATCACATAGTAGTCACCATGTGCTGGGTTCAATAAAATTTTAACTACCGAACCTGTCTCAATTCACCAAGGTTCATCACAAGAATTCATGTCATAATGTATATCAAGGAAAAGCGGTTTTTGTAGCTCCATTTGCAGCGAAGAGAGAGACAGACAACAGTATAATAACCTTATATTTTTTCTAAGTTTCGAAATTATATACAAAATTGATTTCTTTTTTTTGAAAATTCTAGGATGACAGTTTTCATTCTTTTTTATTCTTTTTTTCCCTTTATGATGTAGATATAAGTATCAATCAATACAAATTTGAAATACAACTAGACGAATTAAATCTACCCAAGAAAGCTGCATAGTCACGCCATTAATACTTGTCCTCGTTTGCTTCTAATTATTATCGAAGTCTTCCTTTCATTACACTAAGAACTCCAGAAATCAAATGAATAGAACGGACACACTAACCATCTAAAGTCGACAAAGTTTCAACAAAGGAGTCCAAGTGGCAGAGAACGATTCTTTTTTCTAACCAAGTCAATATTTGAATTGCAAACATATTACGCTACGATACATAAAGAGATACATGATTTAATAAGCGGTATGCTCTTAGGATCTGCAAATATTATTTTATTTACTTCAAGCAAATTTGCAGTCGTCATAGGAGCACAAAAGAATAGACTTCATGAAGGGACCAGGAACCGACAGCGGCTCTTAGTGGTTTAATCAAACAGATAGGAGTCTCTTCATAAATCGTATTAGTTTCTTGCGTATGTTAGAGTATGTTAGAGACTGATACTTAAACCATGTACTGAAGGACAAACGTTTTCAAAGGTCACAAACTGTAAAAGAAATACAGTTTTTACAACGGGGACTTAAAAAGTTTTCTTAGCTGCTATGATTTCAATCAAATAGCCTTAACTTCGTGCACATCAATCATGCTCCAGGTGGAGTACGTCAAAATTTGTCGAAGCTGAACAAAAACAAGAAAAGTACTAAAAAACGATATTTACATAAAATTCAATAGTAATACTAAATTCAACGGCAAAGAAAGTGTATCTGTTTAAAATACTTTATAGCACCAAATGAATCAATGACAGATCCAACGATGGATTGTGGCCCTACTTCGTATTTGATCAATCACTAAATTTCCCCCCAAAAAATGTATGAGCATTTTAAATCTATACTACTCCAAAAAAATATCGATGTTCCGTCTGATATTTAGGCTGTAAAGAAAGTCTTCAATAAACATACTTGTCATAGGAAAAAACAATACCAGCATTTGGTAGAGTTTTCTATAGTTACTTTAACAGATGAAAAAGTTGATTTTTAACCTTTTTTATTATCGGTATAGGGTAAATAATAAAGGATGAATGAGGGATTATTCAGCTTAAGCTGAGCAATTGCGCTAATTTTATTCGCTTTCCTTTCACACAATGACAATATATTATCCAAACAATTTCAATGGTATACATCATGCCCCTCCCCCTTTCTCTGCTGGTTTAACTTCTTTTTTTGAGTCAAAGCTTTACCCCTGGTGGTGTATCTGGTTAAGCTTGAAACTAATCAGTAGGCACCTCTAGCTAGAAAAAAAACACGTAAATCTACGGTAGATCCAAATCAATCTAAATCATGGCATCAAACAGTTCGTGGTAACGAACTGTAGTAAGGAGCGACCCGGCTCAATAGTAACCAAAACTCAAAAAAATGGAATTTTGATACCAATACCTACATCAAAAGAATCGCATTTTAATGCTGATTTTAAATATATAAGTTTCATCAAGTTTAGTCTTACCCATCAAAAGTTACGAGCCTGAGAAAATTTGCGTTATTTTAGAAAATAGGGGGAAACGCCCCCTAGAAGTCATAGAATCTTGACGAAAATCACACCATCAGATTCAGCGTATCAGAGAACCCTACTGTAGAATTTTCAAGCTCCTATCTAAAAAAATGTGGAATTTTGTATTTTTTGCCAGAAGGGCGATCACGGATGCGTGTTTATTTGTTTTTTTGTTGTTTTTTTTCTTTTTCCCAGGGGTGATCGTATCGACCCAGTTGTCCTAGAATGTTGCAAGAGGGCTCATTCTAACGGAAATGAAAAGTTCTAGGGCCCTTTTTAAGTGACCAAAAAAATTGGAGGGCACCTAGGCCCCCTCCCACGCTAATTATTTTACCAAAGTCAACGGATCAAAATTCTGAGATAGCTATTTTATTCAGCGTAGTCGAAAAACCTTATAACTATGTCTTTGGGGACGACTTACTCCCCCACAGTCCCCGTGGGAGGGGCAACAAGTTACAAACTTTGACCAGTGCGTACATATAGTAATGGTTATTGGGAAGTGTACAGGCGTTTTCAGGGGGATATTCTGGGGGAACTTTCCATGAAGAGAATAGTTTGTCATGGGGGAAGAAAATCTCCATGAAGGGAGCGCAGGATTTACTAGCATTATTTAAGAAAAAAACTAATAAAAATATTCGTAAAAAATTAAAAATTCTAGTTGCCTTTTTAATTAACCAAAAAATTGGAGGGCAACTAGACTTCCTCCCCCGCTCTTTTTTTCTCAAAATCATTCGATCAAAATTATGAGAAAGCCATTTAGCCAAAAAAAATATGCAAATTTTGTTTTAATTATTCCTCTGCGGAGAGCCAAAATCAAAACATGCATTGATTCAAAAACGTCCAGAAATTAAATAAAAAAAAAAGTTTTTTTAACTAAAAGTAAGGAGCGACATTAAAACTTAAAACGACCAGAAATTACTTCGTATATGAAAGAGGCTGCTTCCTCATCAACGCCCCGCTCTTTACGCTAAAGTTTTTTACTGTTTTAAAAAGAAGAATTGAGAGAAAGAGTCAAACTTTAGCGTAAATAGCGAGGCGTTGATGAGGAAGCAGCCTCTTTCATATACGAAGTAATTTCTGGTCGTTTTAAGTTTTAATGTCGCTCCTTACTTTTAGTTAAAAAAACTTGTTTTTTTTGTTTAATCACTGACAAAGAGCTTGGTATTTCGAGATCTACCCTGCTAAATTTAGATGAAAAATAATGGTTCCACTCTTCCGTGGTGGGTTAGGAGCTGTATAACTTAAAATTAGGTCAATATCATTGCAATTAAATATCACAAACCAGAAAGAGAAAAATGTTCTATAAGTAAACCTATATATATATATATATATATATATATATATATATATATATATATATATATATATATATATATATATATATATATATATATATATATATATATATATATATATATATATATATATATATATATATATATATATATATATATATATATATATATATATATATATATATATATATATATATATATATATATATATATATATATATATATATATATATATATATATATATATATATATATATATATATATATATATATATATATATATATATATATATATATATATATATATATATATATATATATATATATATATATATATATATATATATATATATATATATAAATATAGAATATATATATATAGAATTATATCCAATAATTCTGTTATAATAAGTATTTTTATGATACTTTAAATTTGACTGTTCTACGTTATCAACCAAAATCTCTCCGCTACATAAAATAACAGCATTCCATTTGCAGTGTTAGCATAATTTGCTATTAAAAAAAAAAGAAAAAAAAAAAAGTCGGCTTATAGGAAAAGTCGTGGATAGGACAATGGAAGAAAAAAACAACAGCACATCAGCAAGATGCAAGGAGGGTGAAGCTCATCAAGATCAGACCTCGTTTAGGAAAGCCTCCCATTGGAGGCTATATATTCCAGTGGTCCGTTTAGCCAGAGCACAGTTAAAACAAACTATGAAGATAAACTAGAAAACGAATTTGCCAAGCGGTGAATGGAATTGTATGTGAGGGTCTTCCTTTTTCTAAATATAATTCGCCTGTCATAAATTTACATCCTGGATCAGATAAAAGTTTTGTCAAAAGATTTTTCCGTCCCTTTACACTTAATGAGGTTCGTGGAGCTTTCAGAAGACCAGAGGAATAATTTAGGACATATTTATGTATATATATATATATATATATATATATATATATATATATATATATATATATATATATATATATATATATATATATATATATATATCAGCTCCCGCTTGAGGTGTGCTAGGGTGCATTTGCATTGGCCTTGTTTGAGGGAGAATTTGAAACATTCATTAGAATGACGTAGCTTTTTCGAATCGAGGTCGAGGCCGAAGGCCTCGACCGAGTCCGTTGATTTTTGAATTAAAAAAAAGGGAATAGTTGTGAGAAAAGTCAAAGTCATGGCCAATTGTAGAAAAAAGCCAAGACAGATTATCCAATTAAGTGGGCCAACGACGTCATATAAATCTTTTGAACCTTATCAGGTTCCCAGATCAGTGTTCAAAACCTATGTTCCTGAACTTACCTGAACTATCTGATCTTAGGTTGTCTGACTGTGAATTACCAGAAATAAATAGTGTTGTTGTTTGGAGGAATATGATCCTTCTTTCCTTCAATATTCTACAAGCTTTTAATCTTTTGTCAAAGGGTATTTTGTAGAGGTCATTACCATAATTTGCACGATTGCTTTTAGCATCGTCTTTCGCTATAAGTACCCCTTAGTGGTCTCATATTTAAGAATTCTCAAATTTACAATCGGGCGTACCAAAGAAGCCATTTTTATCTAATAAAAGACGCTTTGGATGACAGCCTTGTAGACGAAGTTTAGTCATTTTACTGACGATACAATGATCTATAAAAGATCAAAAGAATAGTGATCACAGCAAATTTCTACTCGGAGCTTCAGGTTCATTTGATATTGTTAGTACCATGCTCAGAACAAGTTCATCTTATTTAATACGCCTTTAATTTGTTTTTGGAAAGATAAGCAAGGCATGATACCACTCAACCCAAGGTGTCCTTGCATGAGTCTTTCTAGTATGGATTAACCAAACCACGTGTTACGTTGGAATTAGGTAAACGAAAGAAAAAAAAAAAAAAATCAATTTTGTCAAAATACTTATAAGCATACCCCCAAACAGGGAAGAATTTCGACATGCTCTGAAAAATAACTCCATTTCCTTAGATGGGAAACGTACAAGCTAAGGAAAAATGTTTTATTACTACCCCCAACCAAAAAACATTTCTGAATAAAAGCCTACGTGCAAAGAATATTTTTGGTTGGAGGAGGTGAACCATAAAATCGTTCAAGACACACATATAAATTGTAGGAGTACATGGAAAAAGGTAAAATTTTATATTTGGGAGAGGAGGGAGGCGATAGAGCCTCACTTCACGTGCGTTCTTAAATACTGCTATATTTTTTTCTAACTTAGTAAGTTTAACAAGTCATTTCCATGTTTCTATTTCGTAGGGTTTGCTAAAAAGAAAGACTAGGCACTTGGAGTCATAAGATGGCTCTTTCGATTCGTCTAGCGTCTTTTATGGCTAATTTAGAAAAAAAAAAAAGTTTTCTGAAATACAAGTAGAGAGCAACATTAAAACTTAAACAAACAAAAAAAAAATCATTCAATATATAAAGACTACCCCTACTCAACTCCGGCTCTCTTTTGCATTTTTTTTTTATTTTGTTATTTTTGAAAAAAAAATTTAAAGAGATTAGGTTTTGATAGAGGACAACCAAGATGACCAAGCCATTAATATCTTTCAAAATAGAATAACGCTAAGAATTTAACCAACTACACTTTTTTTTCTGAAATCTCCATATTGACTAATCATCGCCAACAATATACCATCTGCAAAAGAAATTCAGCTTTTTGACATGATGAAAACAAGCAAGTAGCAGATATACCTGCGAGAGAATGACATCAAAAACGCAACCAGGTGGTCTGAAATTGCCGGGAAATGACAACAGTCTGTCTATCAAGCATTGTTTCCAACATCAGAACACATTCCAAGTAAGACTCCATCTTCCCCCTCCTTTGATGAATGCAGAATCATCCTCTTATTTTGACAATTGAAATGGTTATAATCAAATTTTGAATGTGAGAACCCTCGATGCCATGAAAACTGATTTTCAAGCGAATACAAAATATATTTCTTCTGCGATTCAAGTCAAGCTCGAAAAAAAGAAAAATATTTTGAAGAGATATCGGAGCAACACTATTTTCAGATGCAAGGCTCTAGAATTGCTGTAGTAAAGAGCTATGTGCCTTCAATGTATTATTTTTTTCTTTTTCCGGCCATTTTGGAAAAGCTGGCCGTAGAGTCTTATTTTCGGGGGGGGGGAGTCTCTATTGACTGAAAAATGAAATTTATATATCTATTTTAGAAGTCGAAAGTGATTGGAGGACAAGCTCCCGTCCTAGTCTTTTTTGCTATCTGGCCCCCGTAATCAACTAGAAATTCAACCAAAATTTTGAGATAGCTAGTTTGTCCAAAGTAGTCAAAATTTCCAATAAATAGGTCTCCAGGGATGAAAGACTTCGCAATCCTTGGAGTAAGGGCCGTAAATTATACAACTTGCCAATAACTTGAAGATAGGTTTTACAGTGGTAAAAAAGCCCTGTTCGATCTTGGGTATCCGATTGGCTCGAAACCTTTCAGGGACTGTAGTCTGGACCAATAGAATCACGAATTTTGTTAGGGGATGGGAGAGGAGGCCAATATTTTCTTTTCGAAAGGCTTGAAACTTATATCCTCAAGTCAATTCCTTAAGTACTTAGAAATCCCAATTAAGAAAAAAAAAAGAAAAAAAAAGAGAGAAAGTCGGTTCTTCCCAAAATGGGGGCGAACAAAAGGCAAAAAATATATTTTTAGTAAGCATATGGGCCTCCAAGTATGAAACCCAAAAATGTTCCAATTTTTTAGACTGGTTAGAAACTTTTAAAAACAGCTACTTGAGCCAAGGGGCCCAACATTTTCTGAAGAAGGAGAGGGTGCTATTTAAGGGGCCCAAAACTGGACCAAAATACTCAAAATACTTATTGACCCTGCTCGGTTTTTAACATACAGCCGGAAGTCTCGGAAGCCACGGGGAACCTAATTGAATTTGTTTTAGGGGGGGGGGGGTGCAAAAAAAGCGCACAAAAATGCCAAAGAGCTGTATTAAAACCTAAACCGAGCAGAAATTAAGTAATATAGTAAATTAGACTTAAAATAACGGTAAATTACAATAAATAAATCAATGAAACCCAAAACAAACAAAAACAAAAATGAATAATTACATCAATTTTGTAGTTTGTTCTTGATGACGTTTATACAAAAAACAAGAGCCAAGAGCTCATATGGCACTTGTGACGAGCTCGGAACCTAAAATTAGACTCGGTACTAGAGTTATCGATTTTGCTGTTCTTTGTTTTAAGGCAATTATTATAAAGATAAACTTGCAAATACAGTGTTTCTGAAGTCTCTTCTTGTTCGGTATTAAAACGTTTGTCCCACCAGGTTTCATCCCGATCTCTCAACTCTAAGCGTTTTCCAAGATTTCCGGTTTCCCCCTCCAACTCCCCCAATGTCGCCGGATCCGATAGGGATTTAAAATAAGAGGTCTGAGACACGAGGTCCTTCTAAATATCAAATTTCATTAAGATCCGATAACTCGTTCGTAAATTAAAAATACCTGATTTTTCAAAATTAACCGTTCTTCCACTCCCCCACAGATGGTCGAATCGAGAAAGCAACTATTTCTAATTTAATCTGGTCTGGTCCCTGATACCCCTGCCAACTTTCAGCAATCGCTATATTGATCACGTATCTAGTTTTGGATCTTCTTCATGTAAAAATTGGGGAGGTCAGGGATTCGAATCTGAGACATCTCGCACCTTAAGCGACAATCATACCTCTAGACCAGCAAGCCACACTTAAGAATAACATTTATTTTACCGGCAAATAAAATTCTTCTCAACTATCTCGTTTTCATCCGTGTTTGCGGTAGTTCTTATTTCTGAAAGCTGATTAGCCTTGTAATTTCATTTCATTTTTCTGTCGTTAAAAATAAAAAAACAATGCTCGAAATACAAATCGTTTTCAGTAAAGCGCGAATGATGCTCTGGTCATAAGAAGGCTTAGATGCCGATAGCTTCGTCAGCATCTCTAGAGGTTTTCGATCATTTCTTTTTGTCGCATCCCAGGCCAATATGGGGTGCCATTTGTTTTCGTATACTCTTTTATACTATTCAGTAGAATTATTCCAGAAATGGAGGCTTTCCCATCGTTTCACTGGTTTAAAAAGTAGGTTTGAGAGAAAGAGTTAAACTTTAGCGTAAAGAGCGGGGCTTTGAGGAGGGAACAGCCCTTTTCATATACGGAGTAATTTCTCCTTTCATATACGGAGTAATTTCTGTTCGTTTTACGTTTTAATGTCGCTCCTTACTTTCAGTTAAAAAACTTGTTTTTTTTTATTTAATTCAGCAAAGCACGAATCAATCTCTTGTCTTTAGAGTGTTTATAGGGCAAACGCCCTGTTTTTATTTGCTGTAATTTCTGCCCGTTATAAGCTTAACTTGGCAACTTATTTCAATTTTGTTTACTATACGATTCATCCATAATAGTATCTGTTATCTTTATTAACACGGCTCTTTATTTTCCTTTTAATTACTTCTTTTTAGATTTTTTTTAATTTATTCTGAAGGACGAATTCTTTAATATTTTGTACAAGAAGAGAAACATACTATGCTGGGTGCTAGTTCTTGGCCACCATGGGTAATTTGCCGACGCATTACGTATTTTTACTGATTCGTCATGACTCACTTCATGCCACTTAAATATTGATAAAAAAATGAAACGGCTCTTTATTTTCTTTTCAATTAGTTATTTTTAGAAAACTTTTTTTAGTTTATTCCTAAGGACGAATTTTTCAACAATATGAACAAAAAGAAAAACATACTATGTTGGGTGCTAGTTCTTGGCCACCACGGGTAAATTTGCCGATGCGTTACGTATTTTGACTAATTCGTCATGACTCACTTCATGCCACTTAAAATGTTGATAAAAAATAAAACGGCTCTTTTTTTTCTTTTCAATTACTTCTTTTTAGAGAACTTTCTTTTAGTTTATTCTTAAGGACTAATTTTTCAATAATTTGATCAAAAAGAAAAACATACTATGTTGGGTGGTAGTTCTTGGCCACCACGGGCAATTTGCCGATGCATTACGTATTTTGATTTATTCGTCATGACTCACTTCATGCCACTTAAAATGTTGATATAAATAAAACGACTCTTTATTTTCTTTTCAATTACTTCTTTTTAGAGAACTTTTTTTTAGTTTATTCTTAAGGACTAATTTTTCAATAATTTGATCAAAAAGAAAAACATACTATGCTGGTTGCTAGTTCTTGGCCACTACGGGTAATTTGCCGATGCATTACGTATTTTGATTTATTCGTCATGACTCACTTCATGCCCCTTAAAATGTTGATAAAAAATAAAACGACTCTTTATTTTCTTTTCAATTACTTCTTTTTAGAAAACTTTTTTAAGTTTATTCTTAAGGACGAATTTCTCAACAATTTGAACAAAAAAAAAAACATTCTATGTTGGGTGCTAGTCCTTGGCCACCACGGGTAATTTGCCGATGCATTACGTTTTTTGACTTATTCGTCATGACTCACTTCATGCCACTTAAAATGTTGATATTTGAACAAAAAGAAAAACATACTATGTTGGGTGCTAGTTCTTGGCCAACACGGGTAATCTGCCGATACCTTACATATTTATACTTATTCGTCATGACTCACGTCATGCCACTTAAAATGTTGATAAAAAATAAAACAATTGTTCCCGAGATTTTCCGTGCCATATTCCCTTAAATCTCAAAAATTATCCTTACCTCCTCATCAGTAACTGATCAAAGCATGCTTAAGTCTAATTACGTCAAAATTGCAGAATACTTTCTAAGCGAAGTTTCAATACATTTACTGCTATTAAAAAATGACAAGGATTTTACATCAAATTTGCTTTATTGTGCAGAAAGTAACAATAATATTTTTACCGAAAGCTAGTTTTATCGAGGCAATGATAATTTAGTAAGGTCAATTTTAAACTCCGATACCCTTTACCATTATAAATACTACCAAAACTAAGAACTAGTGACCCCGTCAAGCGGCCACAAGACTAAAATAGACAATGACGGACGCTCCTCTGTCATCTCATTATATTTAGAACTCCTACTGCTAACACCTCCCAAGAAATCCTCAAAGATCCCCTAAGTCATTTTCACAACCTCCTCACAAGCTACCTTGAAGATTCCAGCCAAACTTTCTCCTGCCCCCGTTCGGGTCATTTAGAGTAGCCTTGGATTGGTTTAGGATTATTCTAGTCAGAGCCAGAGTGGCAATTACCGCCAATTTCTTGATTCAGTTAATAGCCCAAACTAATGGATAGACAAAGCTGGTTAGACTCAAACAAACATGATAATTTTCCAATATTACAATTTTTGCTTCAAATTGCAATTTGTTCTTACGCGACAAAACTAACCTGTAACTTAAAAAAAAGGAAGAATATGAACACAATCAATATTTGTACTGGTGCGCTAGCGGAATGGAATCATTTCAACAGAAGAGTATTTTTTTTCCTCAAAAAATATTGATGATAGTCCTTTAGAATGAACAATTTGCCTATTTAGACTCTCCGTAAATGAGATTGGGGACACTAAAGGCTTCTTTAAATGAAGGAGAATTCTCAACCTCAGTCCTACTTTTTCTTTTTCAACACACAATGCAAGATAATGTTTTCTAATGCATCATTTTTCTCAAACCTTCGTCCTAAAAAGAAATGCTAAGTTCAACTCTACACCTATGAAGGCCTGTGACCTACTTATGTATCGCTACAATTTCATTTTCACATATCTCTGCGCAAACAGTCTATTATCCTCCTCCCATTACACAGAAGCTTAAATATCAGGGTAATGCTACTGCTTAAATGCAATGAATTGTTCATCAAATAATAATTCCTCTAGTACAAAATCTACACAACTGCACACGTCCGATTATTTACTTACCAAGACCCGAGTCCTACTGATGAGTTCATCTTCCCAGCAGTATGGCAATTACTTTGGCTCTATTAGTAGAAAGTCCGCTTTCTAAAGTAAACAGGGACAAGAACAAACAATCCCCACAGTCGGTACTAATATCGAGACTCCCCTGCATTTCATTTTCAAGCCTGGATGGTTAGGCTTAGCCAATTCCACGGCCCCCGCCTGGAGGGTTGACTGTATCAAATACAAATCCTTGGGAACAATCGGGTTTATGAAGATGTTTTGAATTTTGATTCTTGACTATTGTACCTTAGTAAATTTATTTCTGTTGAATGTTTACGACGAATTTAGTCGATTGGAGATCTTTCGAAATCCAAATCGCACATCACAAATATGAGAAAATAGATCATCAGCCACAATCCAAAAGAAATTAAAAACTCATATTAATTTAAAAGAATTTTTTACAATCAAAACTGTGATGTTCATAAAAAAATCAAATAAGAATTAAAAAAAGAATTGAATAAAACTTTTATGAGTATTTCCAATAAAAAAAAGAAGCTAAGAAAAAAGGGCTGACCCAAAAATAAATTGCAACATAAATGGATATTCCATCATTTTGTACGTATAGAAAAAACAATTTAACAACGAAAAATCGAGGTCTCTAACCGAGGTCAAAATTGGAATTTTTAAGTTTTTTATTATTTTTATCATTCGAAAATTGGTTACATTGAAATTGGCAATTACGTAACATAAAGCATCTACACATCGGTATTTCAACGTCCTGATAGTCAGAAATTATGCTAGTTTCGGTCTCTGATCTGCATGCATTTATCATTTTCATTATTCATTAAAACTGCTTTTTTCACTTTCCTTTCATATAAGTTTCAGGTCGCGTAGTAGCTTTTTGTCGCGTAGATTCCTCCTTTTTCCCTGCCTTGTTGTCAGGTTGACCTCTCCATCAAACACACCTTATTCGTCACTTTTATCATTTGATCAATAAAAGTATTGCTTTTTCCCAACACTAAAGTCAGCTCTGGTCTTACTTACGATTAACGTAAATTGTTTAAGGCACATAGACATTTGTAGAAAGAGCATAGTAAAAATAGCCTCCAGTTCCTCGAGTGGTAGTCCAAGCTCTCCCCGCCTTTTTTAGATTTTTATGGCACTTGGTATTAACCAAGTGACATATAGCAATCGCAAATTCTGTTGGTCTGTCTGTCTGTCGGTCCCGGTTTTGCTACTTTAGGCACTTCCAGGTAAGCTAGGACGATGAAATTTGGCAGGCGCATCAGGGACCAGACCAGATTAAATTAGAAATAGTCTTTTCCCGATTTGACCATCTTGAGGGGGGTGGGGAGTGGGGGCCGGTTAATTCGGAAAAATATAAAAAATGAAGTATTTTCAGCTTACGAACGGTTGATCAGATCTTAATTAAATTTGATATTTGGAAGGATATCGTGTCTCAAAGCTCTTATTTTGAATCCCGACCGGATCTGGTGACACTGGAGGGAGTTGGTAGGGGGAAACCTAAAATCTTGGAAAACACTTAGAGTGGAGGGATCGGGATGAAACTTGCCGGGAAAAATAAGCAGAAGTCTTACCTACATGATTTACATAATTGGAACGAATCCGCTCTCTTTGGGGTAGTTCGGGGGGAGGGGGGGGGGTAATTCTGTAAAATTACAAAAAATGAGGTATTTTTAACTAACGAACGGGTGATTGGATCTCAATGAAATTTAATATTTAGAAGGATATCGTGTCTCAAAGCTCTTATTTTAAATCCCGACCGGATCTGGTGACATTGGGGGGAGTTTGAGGGGAACCTAAAATCATGAAAAACGCTTAGAGTGGAGGAATCCGGATGAAACTTGGTGGGAAAAATAAGCAGAAGTCTTAGATACGTGATTGACATAATTAGAACGGATCCGCTCTATTTGGGGTAGTTCGGGGGGGGGGGGGGGGTTAATTCTGAAACATTAGAAAAAATGAAGTATTTTTAACTTACGAAGGAGTAATCAGATCTCCATGAAACTTCATATTTAGAAGAAACTCGTAACTTAGATCTCTTATTTTAAATCTCAACCGGATCCATCGTCATTGGGGAGGGGACCGGAAATCTTAGAAAATAATTAAAGCGGAGAGATCAGGATGAAACTGGATGGGATGAATAAAAACAAGTCTAAGATACGTGACTGACATAACCGGACCAGATCCGCTCTCTTTGGTGGAGTTAGGGGGGGGGGGGTAATTCGGAAAAATGAGGTATTTGTAACTTACGAACGGGTGATCAGATCTTAATGAAATTTGATATTTAGAAGGATCTTGTGCTTTAAAGCTCTTATTTTAAATTCCGACAAGATCCTGTGACATTGGGGGGAGTTGGAGGGGGAAACCGGAATTCTTGGAAAACGTGAAAATTGGGGTATTTTTATCTTACGAATAGGTGATCGGATCTTAATGAAACTTAATATAATATATAGAAGAACCTTATGTCTCAGATGGTCCATTTTCGACTCGAATTGGATCCGGGGACATAGGGGGTTGGAGGAAGGAAACACAAATCTTGGAAAACGCTTAGAGTGGAGAGATCAGGACGAAACTTGCTGGGAAGAATAAGCACAAGTTCTAGATACGTGATCGACATAATTGGAACGGATCTGTTCTCTCTGGAGGAGCTGGGGGTGTTAGTTTGGAAAAATTAGAAAAATTCAGGTATTTTTAACTTAGGAACGGGTGAACGGATCTTAATGAAATTTGATATTTAGAAGGAATTCATGTCTCAGAGCTCTTATTTCAAATCCCGACCAGATCTGTAGACATTGGGGGGAGTTGGAGGGGGGAATCGGAAATCTTGGAAAACGCTTAGAGTGGAGGAATCGGGATGAAGCTTGGTGGATAGAATAAGCAAATGTCGTAGATACATGATTGACATAACCGTATTGGATTCGCTCTCTTTGGGGGAGTTGGGGGAGGGTTCAGTACTTTGGCGAGTTTGATGCTTCTGGACGTGCTAGGACGTTGAAAATTGGTAGGCGTGTCTGGGAGCTGCACAGATTGACTTGATAAAGTCGTTTTCCCAGATTTGACCATCTGGGGGGCTAAAGGGAGAGGAAAAATTTGAAAAAATGAGGTATTTATAACTTAGGAGTGGGTGATCGAATCTTAATGAATTTTAATATTTAGAAGGAAATCGCGACTCAGAGCTCTTATTTTAAATCCCGACCGGCATTAACCTTCTGATTTTCACTTTTAAATTTATCTATTGATTCTTAGAATTTTGTTAGAGCTCATACCATATAAGCTCTTGGCTCTTTGCTCTTTTGGCCTCGTTACAAGTGCCATATGAGCTCTTAGCTCTTGTTCATAATATGCCTGGCATTGTTTTTTTGAAGTTGCAGTTCCCCTCAAAGAAAAATCCAATGACTCTTTAATAGTCAGTGCGCAGCCATTCAACATTGTACACAAATAAATAAACCTCAAATGGATAACTCATTCAAGCGAAACTAAAAAATAATTGTCTAAAATAAATATTTATTTTGTATAGACTATGCGTATCTTTTGGGACAAATTTGATACCAAGCCGTATGACAGCATCTGAGTCAAGAAGGGTAGATTGGACATTATCAGAATCAGAATTTTCATTCGATAGTATTTTAGCCCTCGTTGGACAAAAATTGAAGTGTTGCACCGAGAAGTGGCAGAAAACACCACTTTTAACAGACATATCTCTTTTGTTACATAAAATAGCACTGCAATATTTTGTTTCCGTTCGAATGAGCCCTCTCCCAATGTTCTACAATTACTTGTTCAATACGATCAACTATGAAAAAATACATTTCCGTTCTTTGCGTGTTTAGTCCTTCTCAGAAAAAATACAAATCCCCCTTTTTGGATATGGGCTTAAAACCTCTGCTATGGCGTTCTCTGATATTCTAAATTTGATGGTGTAATTTTATCATTACTTACCCCTTCTAATTTTTTCGGGATCGTTTCCCTTCCTTTAAAAAAAAATAAATTACACAAATTTTGTATGCTAATAATTTTAATGGGTAACTTTGAACCTAATGAATCTTACATATTTGGGATCATCATGAAAAACAGACATTTCTGGTGCATATATTGCTATCAACATTACTATTTTTGAAATTTTGGGTACTAGGCTTATCCTTCCCCCCATAAAAAATTCCCCCCATGCAAAATTGAGCAGCCACAGAAAAAAAAATAATAAAAAAGAGAGTGTTTTGGAATATTCTACCAATTTTCCAAAATATAGGCAGAAAATGTAATGTTGTATGTCTTACGGTAATCATTTTTACATTTTAATTTTATTTGATAATTTTTTTCGTGTTTCTGGCGATTGACTTAACATAGCAGGGTAAAATAAAGTTTAATATTATGGATCTGGGTGTGATATCAACCCCAAAGGCAAACTTATTAGACATCCCGAAGTTTTTGAACAAAACAAATATCTTTGAATTTGGTTCGACATCATAAGGGTTAGAGGAGGGCTGGATAGTGAAAAAGGAACCAAGAGGGAGGCTGACTACCCTCTGTAGCTTTTGGCCTTTAAAAACGACACGAAAACTTTCAATTGCCAATCAAATAATCCGCCTACCAAGTTTCTAAAATAGGCCCTTCCATTTGAAGTGGGTAAGAAAGAAGTTTTGATAATTTCCGACCGATTTTGCGGGAGGAATAAGCCAGACATTGAAATTTTGGTTACTATTGGTATGGGCTATTCTTTATTTACAATTCATTTCTGCGCAGTTTTTGAAAGGAAAACAACAATATTTTTTTTTTGTCTCTCTGCGACTTTGCAAAAGACTCAATTCCTAGCTTAAACTGTGCACTTAATTAAAAACCATCTAAAAAAAACCCAAAAAAACTAGACTTGTAAAACGCATACAATGTTTAAGATGCATCCACATGACTGATATGTGTAAAATGATGAATATACTGAATCTGGGCCATTCAAGGAGAAAAGAAAGTCGTAATTTTTCAACCGGTGACAGGTGATACAAGTGAGGCTCTAAGTCAAAAAGAGTACAAAACTTCATACTTGGAATTATGACACAAAGATACACTAGTATCGTTAATTCACACTACCCAATAAACAAATTAAGCGCAATTCGAATTTTACCATAGAAAGTAAAAAAAAAAATCTAATTTTGCCCTCAGCTGCTGATAATAATGTTAATTATAATATTTTCTCTATGGGAAGTGTTTAAAAAAGTCCTTTATGTTGCAATTTATTGGCGTTCCAACCTTAAGCCGAGATGATGACTTACTAAACAGTATTTGTCAATCTATCAAACAGTTCGTTGTAACGAACTCAGCTCAAATGTACGCCAAACTACCGTTACTTGGCCTGTCTCCTGATTCCAAATATATAAAATTCATTAAGTTTAATTTTAACCATCAGAAGCTACGAGCCTGAGAAAATCTGCCTGATTTTTAAAAATTAAAACGGAAATTAAAAAGTTCTAGTGCTCTTTTAAGTGACCAAAAAGAATGGAGGGCAACTAGTCCCTCCCTCATGCCCCGTTTTCCCCAATAGCATCCTATAACATCCAAAATTATGAGATAGCCAATTTGTTCAGCATAGTTGAAAGATCTAATAACTATGCATCTGGGAATTACATGACCCCCACAGCCCCTAGAAAAAGGGCTGTAAGTTATGAAACTTGACCATTTGTTATCGGCAAATATAACAGTTGTTTTTTTGGGGAAGGGGAGGAGGGGAGGGAGTAGAAAGTTTCTGAAGGGAGGGGAAAATTTCTGCAGATGGAATTTTTTACCGGCAGAGTTTTCCGTAGGGAGAAGAACTTTCCGGCTAGGCAGGAATTTTCCAGGGAAAATTTTGCACGGGAGGAATTTGACGGAATTTATGTAGGGAGTTTTTTTTTTTTCATTTGACTTACTTTCTCTTTGGCAACTTAAATTTATATGTGAAGATGTTCTGGGGTACTGCTCGGGGGAAATTTTTGCGGGAGGGGAGGGTAAAGATTTTCAGTATAATTAGGAAAACGATCAGAAATTAAATAAAAAAACAAGTTTTTTTTCAAATGAAAGTAAGGAGAATTTTCCAGAGCGAGCTTTCAGCAGGAAATTTTCTGGGGGAGGGGGGATTTAATTTTCCATTGAGGAATTTTTCATCGATTGCGGAAGAATTTTCCACGAGTGTGGTGGCGGGTTTTCCGCTTATATTTGAAAAACGATCAGAAATTAAATTAAAAAAAAAACTAGCAATCTCAGCCGAATCCTAACCACAAAATACTTTTTGAAGAATCTACCCTTATTATCAATGGCCTAGGCATAAAGCAGGTAGTTCGAGAAGCAATTGAAATCAGACTTAAGATTAATAATAACATTTCCTTAAATATGGACTTGGGGGGATATTCACTAAATGCTCAATACATAAATTTAATTAAAAATGATCTTACAAAATATTTAAAAAAAACAGTAGACATTAACACAGAAGCAGTTACAAAAAGACGTTCGAGTTTAGCTGCCAAAAAGGCAAGATTAGCAATAAAAACGTGTTTTTAATTATTCTTCTTTCATTTCAATGAATTGCCTTTCACTTCGTTTTATTTATCAGTCCTTTCGCTGAAGTTAGGATACTGTTTCAAAGACTTTCCATTTTAGTTTTATTGGTTGTATGCTGTTGTAAGTCTTTTTTCTTTTATATATTTATGTTTTATTAAGGAAGACCCTTGGACATAGAGCCAAAACATTCATTCAAATTAGGATTTTACTGTCTTACAAAAAGAATTCTCTATTGTTCTTCTTGTGTTTGATGTTTGTGATGGAAAAGCAGTGTGGTCTTCGTCGCTATTTATTCCAATTCTTTAAGAGCGACTCGATAAAAACAAGGGCCAAGTAATTGTAACAGTAAGCTTATTTAAAGTATTAAAAAACTTTAGCTCAAATAGCGATGGATTGAGGAGGGGACAGATCTCTTATATAAGGGCTAATTTCTTTTCGTTTTAAGTTTTAATGTTGCTCCTTAATTTCGGTTCTCTTTTCTTTTATGTATCAATTTATGTCTACAGTCAATGAAAACCGTGAAAATATTCAGCAAAACATCTGCAGCCAATAGGCCCACAAACAATAAGTTTGCTAACCAATCAAATAAACTATCTCTTATCATAGTTTCAAATTTTAAACAATTTTCAGAACTTATACCTCTTATTATGCGATATAATGAAAAGACTTGATGAAAATTGCTTGAACAAACAAGATAACAATATTTAATAAATCTAAGAACATTACATGATAAGAAAACTATATTTTATTTAGGGATAAACTTGCCACATATACTTTGACCAAAATTTGTGTACCAAAGATTAATTCTGACTCTATATATAGAGCTGGCCTAATACTGTTACTATATTTTGATCATTAAAAACCGTCACATGGGTGACGGTCCATTAATAGCTCTTAAATAGCAACCATCAATGAGCTTAAACAACATTTTTATGAAAATATGAGGGTATTCCCGAGGATTTTCGTTTGGGGAGGGGGAGTAGCTATAGAAAAGGACTTTTGTCCGGTCACTACATGGTCAAAATTGTATATTTTTAGTGCTTTTCTGTGTCTTTTGGAAGGTTCAAACATCCCCATTCCTGGGCACAGACGTGAGAGCAGTCTGTATTTTGTTAGGATATGATTTTTTAAGACTTTCTTGTATCACTACTCGGAATATGAGTAAAAAATACATAAGAAATGATCCGAGCTAATTATCTGTTTAGGTGCAATTACATACTATTTGCTCACTTCTGTTTTTAGTTTTTTTTTCACATTTTTTTTTTACAAAATGATTTAAATTCTCCTACACGCTTAATATCCCCAAGAATTAAAATGACGAAAGAATACTTTCATATAGGAAGCTAAAAAAATTTTGCAGCTATAGCTAAGCTTCTAACTTTTGTCTTTCATTTTTAAGGTTTTTCAATTGTTGTAATTCCTTGCTAAAATGCATGCAAATATTTTGCAATTACTATGTTTTTTGTTCTTTACGCAATTTAATGTCTTTCATACTGAGTCTTTTCAAAGATATTTGATTATTAAAGCAAGTCTAATTTCTAATAACGATTTCTACTAAGCTTCAAACTTTTGTTTCTCTTGTTTAGAGTTTTTGAATTGTTGCAGTTCCTTGTTAAAATATATACAAATATTTTTGTAATTACGATGTTTTTGCTACTTACGCAATTTAATGTATTTTTTATAGTGCAGTCTTTTCAAAGATATTTGATTATTGAAGCTAGTCCGATTTCTAACAACTATAGATAGGCTATTTAGCTTCAAACTTTTGGTTTTCTTTTTAAGGTTTTTGAATTGTCGGAAACCTTTGTCAAAATATAGAATCATCATTTATAATAATTGCAATTTTTTTTTGGGGGGGGAGGCCTTCCAACTGACATAATATAACTGCTTCGGTTCAAACCTGTAAGCTTAATCACGTAGCGAGTTGACTTTATCAAACAAAAAAAAAAAAAAAGCAATCTAATTTTAAAATTGTGAGGTATTTTCCTAGTTTGAATTAAAACATTAAAATTATTGTTCAGGTACCGTAAATATTTTTGCAGTTTACATAATACCTTCAACGATTCTGAACTGAGCTTAAAAAAATTTGCAACTTTATATTCACGTCTTAAAAAGACATTGCTTATGCTAATAACAAAACAAATTTGGTAATGATGTTTTTCTAACAACGATTTCTACTAAACTTCAACCTTTTGGTTTTCTTTTTTAAGGTTTTTGAATTGTTGTAAAATTCGGTAAGAAAACAAAAAAATATAACAAAAGAAATCCAGAAATAACGTTCGGAAGAAATAACGTATGCTGTTCTGGAATTTTTTTTTTCTCTTATAATAGCAACAATTGTAGACGTGTTTTTTTTTAACTTGGGAATATTTTCAAGGACTATGAAATGAAAATAGTATGACGTGGCACTCCACGTTAGCCTATCCTGAACTTCGTCCTGTCTTTTCAAAGATATTTCATTACTGACGCAAGTCCGATTTCTAACACCGATTGTCTACTAAGCTTCAAACTTTTGGCTTTCCTTTTTAAGGTTTTTAAATTTTTGTAATCCCTTGTCAAAATATGTACAAATATTTTGCATTACCAGTTTTTTGCTCTTTAAGCAATTTAATGTATTTTCATACTGTTGTCTTCTCAAAGATATTTGATTATTCAAACATGTCCGATTTCTAACTATGATTTCCACTAAACTTGAAACTTTTGGTTTTCTTTTTTAAGGTTTTTGAATTGTTGTAATTCCTTGTTAAAATATATAAATATATTTTTGCAATTACCAGTTTTTTGCTCTTTACGCATTTTAATGTCCATTCATACAGTTACTTTTCAAAAATATTTGATTATCAAATCAAGTCCGAGTTCTAACAACGATTTCTGCTAAACTTCAAACTTTTGGTTTTCTTTTTTAAGGTTTTTGAAATGTTGTAACCCCTTGTCAAAATGTATATAAATATTTTTGCAATTACCAGTTTTTTGCTCTTTAAGCAATATAATGTAATCTTTTCCGTGGATGAAAATCTTCAATTTTTCCACACAAGTGTGACATAATTTTTCCACATAAGTGTGATAACATCATAGCAATACTGATGTTTATAAAAATGACGTCACTCGTATAATTTTTTTTCCAAAATTAGGGCTATTGACGAATTTTCTCAAACTTTTGAGCTCTACATACACAATTAGAGCTCAAAAATCATTTGACTTCTTTAATTTCATAACTTTGAAACAAAATCTTTGCATAAGGTTTACTGTATATATTTTTAAAATCTAAAAACGAACAAGAATTAATTTAAAAAAATGAACCTTACTTGAGGTTTGGGAGATTTAAAATTGAATACTAAAATTTACTGATTTAATGGCCAACGAAAGACAACTGAGAGTCTTGTAAATTGGTCTTTTATTTTATACAGTGTACTTAAGTACCTTTCTGCTCCTAAGCGTGATTTGTTCCGTTAATTTTGTGCTTACAGTTCAGCGCTAATTTTTTTTTTTTTTTTTTTTAGTATTCTATAAATTAACCGAAACATCACGAGTCAGCTTATTTGAACCAATATTGCAGATCTATATTGGATAAACTGAGAAGCAATATTTTTTTTTCATTTTAAGCTTAACCTTCCCTCTTTACTTACATAAAAAAAAATCTCTTTTTAATTAATTGTTTTTAAGACCGATTATGACCCCTTATCTACAAAACCGCAGTTAATCTGTTTTTTATTATTCCAGGTTGAGGAAAGACCATTTAGAGGCAGGCACGGGCGAAGAGAGGGAGGGAAATCCTAAATTTTTGCGAATTTCTTGGCACTTATCAAATATTTTTTATGATTGGTCCCGCAACAAAACTCCTGTTTTTATGTTTGCTTAGATGGATACTACGGACTAAAACACGAAACTCATCACACAAGAATTTACACCTCCCCCCCCCAACCTATTCTGTCAAGCAACGTATGGCCACTACCTTATAATGTCACTTTTCATTACTGGGTACAGACATTGAAATCGTTCTCTTTTAATGGGCAGTGTGAACTAAAACTTACAGTTTTCGTAATGCCATGGTTCCCCGTCAATAAATATCAATGCCCTGTCTAAACCAAGAATACTCTATCTATTATAAATATTTTTTTTTTTAAATATTTTAAAAGAATGTTTAAACAATACTTAAAAGATGGTTGATGTCCAAGTAAGACCATGGTCACACTTTCTCGGTGAAAACAAAATTAAACACGATTACACCCAATAAAGTTAGGTAGGATCAGCTTTCAAACTTAATACTTAGCCTACTAATACTGTATCTAAGTCAAGCTCGTTCCATAGATGCGGCACTAGTGTGGCTAGAGCATAACTCGTACAAAACCTGAAAAAGACTGGGGATCGGGAATATTTGCTACATTTATATAGAGCGTAAATCATACTTCTTAATTTTGTCCTGTTGGATGGGTTTCTGAGCAGGTGGTGGCGTGTCTTTCTTTTGGTCTTCATGCTGAACTAACATTTGATTCGGTGCCGATTCCGTTCTCTGTCTCCAAGGATCTAGCTGCGGCGGAATACAATGGTTTCCCCAGCTTTGGCCATTCTGAGAAGGAGCTTGGACCTAGATAAGAGCAATACAAGTTACAATGTCTATTAGATTGAACTTAAACACTCTAAAGGCACGGACACATTAAGACCTATAACCCCAAGCCAATTTAATTGTGGTTCCACGGGCCATATTTATGGATGACAAAATATACCCATTCCAAAACAGAGGTCCAATCGAGCACTAAAACTAGATGCAAAAACTATGCCTTTTGACCAACTTTTTCTAATGGACTTCGACAGCCCATCTAGCTTTGGTAGCAACTCTGATTACGTTTAGATGACCCTCACTCCTTCCCCCCAAGGAAGTAAGGTTAGCAGCAGCTCCACTCACTGTGATGGGTATGATTTCAATGCCTCTCACGCCCCACCTCCATGCAAAGGGCAGATTAATCCCTGATCGTCCGAAAAGAAAAGTTAGAACAATAACTGTTACCTCTAATCAAATTTGGATGAGATTGGACAACCCCTTTCGATAGATGCCCAGATAATAAAAATTTTAGAACCCCTTCAACCTAAAGAGGTTGCCCATATTTCTATGGAAACCTACTTTCAGATATATCCACTCACTGGGACAGAAATCTGACATTACTTAGAACTTTTGTTCTGAATGATCTGAGCTTGCTTAAAAAAAAACAGAAACAAATTCTATTTTCACAAGTTTTTATGCCTTTTCTGCGTGTTTTTTAATAAAAAAAAAGATACAAAAGCAAATCAAGAAAAAAAATTACTTAAGCTAGATGAATAAAGCTGAACCTCAGCAATGGAACGATAGTGAGATCCTTATGTTATGTTGAAACATCAAAATCAGTTGACGGCAGAATAAAAACATACCAAAAACTTATACAGAGAAAATAAATCTTAAACTTAGATGAATTACACACGCAAAGCTGGTTTCAAATATCATTCGGTACTTTTAAAAAGGATTACCTGTTCAAAAAACAAAGTTAGCATTTGCATATGTTTAACAAGCCATTCTACTGAACACTTTTATAATGTTACATGAGAGAGAAAAAGAGACGTAACTGTCCTTTAATTTCATGGTAGAAAAAACTAGCTTCAATTTCACTGTTTACATCTGTGACGTATTTTTGAAAACCAAACGCAATGTTTCTTGAATATCATAGGCAGCGCAATAGCGCTGCCTACGTAATGAGCGATGTGGGCATAATGTATTATTATTATTATATATTTATTTTTGGTTTGTTTGTTTTAGACCAGGGCACTTCGTATCGAAAGAGTTGTGGCAGAAACTTCGGAAAGTGCTCATTTGATAGGTAATTGAAAAAGCTAGTATCCTTTTTAACATTTGAAAGTAATTGAGTGGCAACTAACCCCCTTCCAACGCCCACCATTTTCCCAAAAACATCCAATCATAATTTAGAGATAACAATCTTGTTGAACGTAGTTGAAAGGTCCGGAAATTATGTCTTTGATGATGATGATGACAGCCCCCCCCCCACACACAGCCCTTAGGACAAGGGTTGTAAGTTAAGCCCTGGGGCATAAAAGGTTTATAAAGAGAGGGTGATCGTATAAACTTCGGAGGGGGCGCATTAGATTGGTAATCAGAAATTGTATTGCACTTTTTAAGATTCAGTGATCGGGGAGTGGATACCCCCCTCCCCCCACACAACCTCGTATTTTCCCGGAATACATCTGGTAGAAATTTTGAGATGGCCTTTTGTTGTCGTAGGAACTACGAAAAAGTCTCATTTGACTGGAAATTGAAAGAACAAGTGCCCTTTTTAATAGACAAAAGTGACTGGAGAGCAAGAAGCCCCCCCCCCCATCCACAACGACCATCAATTCCCAAACATATCTAATCAAAATTTTGAGATAACCATTTTATTCAGCGTAATTAAAAGGTCTGGAAATTATGTCTTTAAGGATGACAGCCCCACTGCCACCACCACCTCTAGGGCAAGGGCTGTAAGTTATACCCCAAGGGCATATAAGTTCTATGGAAAGGGTGGTTATAAAAACCCATGAGTGGGCTCATTTGATTGGAAATCAGATGTTCTTGTGCGAGTCAAAGTGATCGGAGGGCAGTTTCCCCATCATATTTCCCACAAATACATTTCCACAAATACTACTACTTCTATTGCGACTACTTGTAAGGCTAAGAGTGTTGAGATGAAATTTCAAGAAGTATCTGAACATACAGGTTATCAAAAGGACACATCAGCAATGTCATAGCAATGGCTAATTGTATTAAGTTAAAACAAGGACTTGATGAGAGGGATGTTCTACTGACCAAAAGAAAATATATCAATACTACTGCTGCTAGTAGTACTACCGCTATTTAATGCTATTACTAGAAATATCAATACTATTACTGTGACGTATTATGCCTAAGGGTTGGAGATGAAATTTTCAAGGAATTTTGAGGGGGCGAGGTGAACTGAACCACAATACGGCGAGGTGAACTGAATCGCAATACGCTGTCTGTATGCAGGTCGTCATAGGGGTGTAACAGCAACATCTTAGGAATGGTTTGGTGTGTGAAGCTGAAACTAACACGGCTTGTTGTGAGGGATTTTTAACTAACCCAAAGAAAATATTTGCACCCTAGAGCTACTGCTTTTACTCAAATTACTACTAATGTTACTATTATTACTAATTTTATTACTACTAAAGCTTAAGCTACTAAAATTAATTCTACTGCCACTACTACTACTACTGCTACTAAAACTAAGAATATTGAGGAAAAAAATTTGGGCTGTATAAAATCTGTACAGAACTAATTCGAAACACATTATGCCCACAAAATTTGTCAAGCGGAAGCATCAGAAATGCTTCAGGAACGGTTGGTGGTATTAAGCTGAAACTTTCAGCGTCTGTTGAAGAAACAAAAGGTGTTATGCACATACTGCTACTAATGCTGCTACAACTATTATTACTGCGCAAGCTAAGGGTATTAAAGTGAAGCATTCAATGAATATTTAGAAGGATGTTGAACTAAATTAAAAAAAAAAAACTATCAGCATGTGGACTTTCAAAAAGGTGACAAAGCAATATCTGAAGAACAACTTATATTATTAAGTTAAACCTTTAAGGGTAAATTGTGTGAGATTTTGAACTAGCCAGAAGGCACTATGTGTATACTTTTGATACTACCAATACAGCTACTGTAACTAATGACGCTAAGGGTATTACGTTGAAGCTTTAAGGGAACGTTTAGAAGAAGTTTCAATTAAACGGAAAAACTATATGCATAACGGTTTTCAAAAGGGCATATAAGCAATATAATAGCAGTACCTCTCTATAATAGCTGAAAATATCATTGACACTTTTAAAGAAGCTAATTTGATTCAAAATTAAAAGTTCTGGTGCCCTTCTTAAGAGTAAAAAAAGATTGGAGGGAAATCAGCCCTTCTCGCACATTCATTTTCCAACCGCATCCAGGCAAAATCTTGAGACAGCAATTTTGTTCAGCATATTAGAACGATTCAGCAACTATGTGTTTAGGGACATTGGGCATGTAAAACCCCCAAAATTATGCAATTGGCCCATTGTACTTTGAGAATAAATGTTGCTCTAAACAAATAAAAAGGTATTGTGGATTTGGTTGCCAATAATACACCTCAGCAATATATTGAGAACGACTGGGGGTATTATGTTGAAAATTCTGGAGCTACTACTATTACTACTTCTGCTCTTACAATTTAAATAAATAAAAAAACTGTAAGTTTATCCAGGTTGTCAAAGAGCATAGATATAATTTTTGGGAATGATATTGAGTTTTGTTTTTCAGGTCAACTTTAGGAGTTATAAAATTAAATAAAAAATACAGTTTGTGTCAGGACTAAAAATATTGAAAAATTTTCTCCAACATACAAATAGCAACCCAAACAATGGATTCTTATAGAAAATAACTTAAAAGATATAAATTTTTTTTCCATGAAAAAGACTATATCAATAAAAGAACGAACAGAAATTAATTTAAAAAATCATTTCTACAAAACCAGTTTTTCAAAGAAAATTAAAGAGCTCCATTAAGTCAAAACTGAGCAGAAATAAAGTTAAATTATCTTCCAAGCGTAAAACTACCACGAATCAATATCAGCAAATAAATGAAACTCAAAACGCACAGAAATTACATTAAACAGCTGAGTCAAACTCAAAACGAGCAAAAATTAACATGCGTAGTGCATTTAACCCCCATGCCTTCTCAAGACCAGAACATAATTTGCGCTTTACTGAAAACACAATATGTTTTCAATGTTTTTACTTTTTTGCTTTCATAAATAAAAATTATCAAAACTTTAAGCATAAGGATTTTTCTTTCCTCACTTTGAGCTTGACACGGAAATTTATTGTAGTTCTATTCGTTTTGAGTTTCATTTATCTATTGATAGTGATTTGTGGTAGTTTTACACTTGGAAGATTATTTGACTTAATTTCTCCTTGTTTTTGGCTTAATGGAGCTCCACTTTTCTTTGTAAAAACTTGTTTTGGGGATTTTTTTTAAATTAATGTAAGAAAGGAAATCACAGTCTACCCATAAAACAGTTCATGGTAACGAATTGTTAGCAAGGAGCGGCTCAACTTAATAGTAACCCGAGACTCTAAAAAAAAGAAATTTTGATAATAATTAATACATCGAATGGATGGAAATTTTATGCTAATTCCAAATATATTGAACACATTAAGTTATCCACTTATATCCACTAGAAGCTACGAGCGTGAAAAAATATATCAGCCAGATCTTCAAAAAAGGGGGGCTCTCAAAAAGTCAATTGATCTTAGTGAAAATCACACCATCAGATTCAGCATATCAAAGAACCCTATAGTAGAAATTTCTAGCTCCTATGAAAAAATGGTGGGTTTTATTTTATTGTTTTTTTTTTTTTGGTTAGAGTTGATTGTATCGATCCCAATGGTCCTCAATACTGCTCAATACTACTTGAGTAGTACTACTACCAGTACTACTAGTAGCTAGTAGTACTACCGCTATTCAATACTATTACTAGAAATATCAATACTAATATTGTGACTATTATTACAATTATGCCTAAGGGTTGGAGATGAAATTTTCAAGGAATTTTGAGGGGGGAGGTGAACTGAATCACTACACGCTGTCTGCATGCAGGTCGTCATAAGGGTGTAGCAGCAATATCTTAGGAATGGTTTGGTGTTCAAGGAATTTTTTTTTATTTGGTTAGAGTTGATTGTATCGATCCCAATGGTCATAAGAGATCAGAAGGGAGAGTGCTCAATCGAACTAAAATTAGAAGTTCTCATACCCTTTTAAAGTGGCCAAAAAGACCGGAGGGTAACTAGCCCCCTTTTCCACACCCTTCTCCCCCAAAGACATCTGATGAAAATTTTGAGACAACCATTTGGCTCAACATATTTTAAAGGTTCAATAGCTATGCCTCTGAGGAAGAAATGACCCGCATAACTTCGGGGGAAAGGCTGTAAGTAATTCAATTTGCGCAATATTTGCATATTGCATTTGTTAATGGGAAACATAAAGAAATTTTCTGTGGGGAGGATTTTCCATGGAGAGAATTTCCACTGGAGAGACAACATTTTTAGGAGAATTTTCTAGGGAGAAACTTTACAAGGAGGGAACCTTCCAGAATTCCTATACAAAATTCTTTTTATTTGTTTTACTTTCTTTTGGGCTGTTCAATTTTACTGCAGATTTTCCGCGGGATGACTTTTTACAGTGGAATTTCCTCCGACATTCGTAAAAGAAACTTTCCATTGGACAGGGGAATTTTTGAGGAAAACTTTCCACAGAGGGGTAGATTTCCGGCATGATTTAAAAACAATAAGAAATTCAATAGACAATTTTTTTTTTCAAATGAAAGTCAGGGAAATTTTACAGTGGGTGTTTTCCTGAGAAAATTTTCAGAAGGGGGGGGGGAAGGATTTCGTGGGAGACTGTCCAAAGATTGGGAAGGTAGATTCCACGGCATAATTTGAAAAACGATTAGAAACTAAATTTAAAAGAAAAAGTTTTTCAACTGCAAGTAATGAGCAACTTTACAATTAAAAACGATTAGGAACTATTTCGTAAATGAGAAGAGGCTGCCCCCTCCTCAATCCCTTACTCTTTACGATGAAGTTTGACTTTTTGTCGAATTTCTTTAAGAACGATTCCACTTAAGTGCCGTTTATTCGGAATAAGAAGCTTTTTTAAAGGACTAAAAACCTTTAGTGTGAAGAGGAAGGGAATGCGGAGGAAGCAGCCCCTCTCACATACGGAGTAATTCTTATTTGTTTTAAGTTTTAATATTGCTGCTTACTTGCAGTTGAGATCTTGTTATTTGTTATTCAATTTTAACAGGACTTTGACAAAATGTTCTGTCGCCACCGCTATAAACTGAACCTACTTCATTTACAGAAAGAAAGCTGGTTTTGTTTCCCCCCAAACAGTAGAGGACGAGTGCAATGGCATGCAAACTATGACTTAAAACATTATGAAACTTTCATAAAGACAAGTAATTGTAAGTTGCCTCTGTATAAGGATTTTTTTTTCTCTCAATTTTATTGCTAAAAAGGAGAAATTCTTATCAATATTACTAATAAATAAGCAAAGTTTGCGAAAATCAGATTAAATAGAATACTTTCAATGTAAATCGAATAGAAAAATAACAAAATAATACCTGACATGGCATTTGCTGGGTTACCATATCTTGTAATGGACGAAACCCGTTCATGTCTGGGTTGACTAATTCCAGGGGGTAGCCGAATAAACGGGCCTCTTTGGAAAGTTGAGGAGATATTTGAGGGTGGTTGTGGCCGAAACTGTTGGAAGCCGGTGAAAGGCTGCTCAACGGTGAACTGGAAGGCATCCCTGTAAAACAACGAATAAGGAAGATAATTCACTGCTGCTGATTCTACTTAACTTTCGAGCTTGTTTGAGGCTTCACACAATAGAAACTTAACCAATGGCCCTAATTCCGATCAAATATCAGACATAGCAATTCTTTAGATCCCAACCGTGTCTATTAATACAATCAACTTTGACATGGGAATTTAGGAGGGAAGAAGGGAAAGGGGGAAGAAAGAGCCACAAATTTAGATAGGGGAAAAGCTACCTAAAATTGAAATTTAAAGCTATTTTAGAGCAAGTCACAAACTTGTTAAAATATACTTTATAAAGATTTAAGCTACAAGAGAGGGGGTCCATTTGCCCTTCTCTTAAATAGCACCCAGTTCAGAGGAAAACTAGTAGCTACAATTAAACAAGCAAATACTGAAGATATCGACCTCCTACACGCAGCTCCTGCATCCATTGTTTCAAGCTTTAAAACACATTGAAATGTATTTAATGGTAGGCTATAGAATGGTTGCTTACCCATTCAACTCCCCACCGGATAGCCCTCCCTCCATCTGAATAACTCTTCACCCTAAAAAATCATGACCTATTTGATTCTTCATCAAATAACTCCCAAATAGCACAGCTCCCCACCTGCACAACCCCCAACAGTCGAAATTAAGAAATACATTTTTAATTATTTCTTATGGCCCTACCACAGTTTTACAGTTGGAATTTACCAAATATTATAACAGCAAACACGTCTCTTAGCAATTTAGAAGTCCTGACAAATTATAGTCGATTTAATGTTCAAACATCATTACCATCTAACAAATACAAATTTAGGGTGCAAGGTTTATATTCTAGGTTCATACCAATGTCCACCAGTCTACCTTATACATAATTGATAGTTAACTTTTACCCAGTACTTTGGGACCGGCCACATTGTAAGTATTATTTATTGATGTATATATGTCTGTAAATCATATATATTCTATATATACACATAAGCAATCAACAGATAATCTATGTTTTCAGGACCTATTAGAATATTCATCTAATTGTAACTATCCTAGTTTACTCCTAGTTTACTCCTAGGTATACGAAATCAGCAAGTTTTGAGCTCTGGATGTGGTCGGTCCAGTGTCCAGTTAATCAGCATCAGTTCGATACCCAACCATTCAGGGTGCTAGATTCTGAAAAGAAACTTTGTAGCTAAGGCTGGATCAACAGGATCGCTCAGGGCGCAAAAGAGTTATAACAAAGGGTAAATTACTTTCTTCTCCTTTCGTCAAAAACAGCATACACTATGTTTTCTTTTATTCTTATGCCTGTCCTCCGACAAGCTGTTTGACTAGTAAGATCATAATATACACCACATTTACTTCAAAGTGCAGAACCGTAGATATATGCAGCTAAATTGATGTACAAAAGAATCTTAAAATTAGAAGTGCGAGTCAACCAAAAACTCGTTGACTTCAACTTCTAATAATGAATCACCGCTTTCATTTCGTTGGCACTCAGCCAAAAACTCGTTGACTTCAACTTCTAATAATGGATCGCCACTTTCATTTCGTTAACACTAACTAATCAGTCCTGACTTCACCGTATCTGCTATGGTTTTATTTTTTCTGTTATATAGTTCCAGATAAAACTGTTTTTGATCAGCGATATTATTTCAGTTGTTTCATTTGGCACATTACGAATACTTAAAGTGTTAGAAGTTACCCACTTATCAAAAAAATTGTTTTTAACTTAGGAAGACAAACCATTTTCAAAAGTAAACAAAATTATTGATACTTCATACATATTTTTATTTCTAAATCTCGCTTGGAACATTAAAAATAAAGATAGGCAGAAAAAAGTACAAACGGGACACTGTAAAAGAGCAGAATAATAAGCAAAAAAGAGACATTTCTTAGGCTCTTGTTTGTTTGCTTATGATTTGCTTTTTAGTACGAATGAATTTGATTTTCTTATTACTAGAAATCCTTTCCTTTATCCTTTGAAAGAGCTAAGAGCTCATATGGCACTTGTGACGAGGCGAGAAGAGCTAAGAGCCAAGAGATCATATGGTATGAGCTCTAACAAAATTCTATGAATCAATAGATTGATTTAAAAAGGAAAATAAGAGGCTTAACGCCGGTCAAGATTTAAAATAAGAGCTCTGAGTCACAAAGTCCTTCTAAATATCAAAATTCATTAAGATCCGATCACCCACTCGTAAGTTATAAATACCTAATTTTTTCTAATTTTTCCTCTCCCTTTTGCCCCCCAGATGGTCGAATCTGGGAAAACCACTTTATCAAGTCAAATTGTGCAGCTCCCTGACACGCCTACCAATTTTCATCGCCCTAGCACGTCCAGAAGCACCGAACTCGCCAAATCACTGAACCCCTCCCCCCAACTCCCCCAAAGAGAGGGAATCCAGTACGATTCTGTCAATCACGTATCAAGGACATTTGTTTATTCTATCCACCAAGCTTCATCCCGATTCCTACACTCCAAGTGTTTTTCCAAGATTTCCCCCTCCAAATCCCCACAATGTCAAAAGATCTGGTCGGGATTTGAAATAAGAGCTCTGAGACATGAATTCCTTCTAAAAATCAAATTTCATTACGATCCGATCATCTATTCGTAAGATATAAATGCTCCAATTTTCATGTTTTCCAAGAATTCCGGTTCCCCCCTCCAACTCCCCCGAATGTCACAGGATCTGGTCGGAATTTGAAATTACAAGTTTAAAGCACAAAATCCTTCTAAATATCAAATTTCATTAAGATCTGGTCACCCTTTCGTAAGTTACAAATACCTCAATTTTCAAAATTACCCCCCCCCCCCCCCAATTCCACCAAAGAGAGCAGATCCGGTCCAGTTATGTCAGTCACGTATCTTAGACAGGTTTCTATTCTTCCCATCCAGTTTCATCCTGATCTCACCGCTTTAAGTATTTTCTAAGATTTCCGGTCCCCCCAACTCCCCCCCCCCAATTACGCTTGATCCGGTTGAGATTTAAAATAAGAGCTCTGAGCCACGATATCCTTCTAAATATCAAATTTCGTTGAGATCCGATCACCCGTTCGTAAGTTAAAAATACCTCATTTTTTTATTTTTTCAGAAATACTCCCCCCCCAACTACCCAAAAGAGAGCGGATCCGTTCCGTTTATGTCAATCATCCATCTAGGACTTGTGTTTATTTTTCCCACCATGTTTCATCCCGATCCCTCCACTCTAAGTGTTTTCCAAGTTTTAGGTTTCCCCCTCCCAACTCCCCGCCCCCATCACCAGATCCGGTCGGGATTTAAAATAAGAGCTCTAAGACACGATATCCTTCTAAACATCAAATTTCATTGATATCCGATGACCCGTTCGTAAGTTGAAAATACCTCATTTTTCTAATTTTTAAGATTTACTCCCCCCCCCCAACTACCCCAAAGAGAGCAAATCAGTTCCGATTATGTCAATCATGTATCTGGGACTTGCGCTTATTTTTCCCATCAAGTTTCATCCCGATCCCTCTACTCTAAGTGTTTTCCAAGATTTTAGGTTTCCCCCCTCCAACTCCCCCCAATGTCATCAGACCCAGTCGGGATTTAAAATAAGAGCTCTGAGACACAATATCATTCCAAACATCAAATTTCATTAAGGTCCAATCACCCGCTGATAAGCTAAAAATACTTCATTTTTTCTATTTTTTCCGAATTAACCGGCCCCTACTCCCCCCCCAGATGGTCAAATCGGGAAAACGACTATTTCTAATTTAATCTGGTCCGGTCCCTGATACGCTTGCCAAATTTCATCGTCCTAGCTTACCTGGAAGTGCCTAAGGTAGCAAAACCGGGACTTTTGGTTTCCCCCCTCCAACCCCCCCCCCCCCCAATGTCATCAGATCCGGTCGGGATTTAAAATAAGAGCTCTGAGACACAATATCATTCCAAACATCAAATTTCATTAAGATCCAATCACCCGCTGATAAGTTAAAAATACTTCATTTTTTCTATTTTTTGCGAATTAAACGGGCCCCCACTCCCCCCAGATGGTCAAATCGGGAAAACGACTATTTCTAATTTAATCTGGTCCGGTCCCTGATACGCTTGCCAAATTTCATCGTCCTAGCTTACCTGGAAGTGCCTAAAGTAGCAAAACCGGGACCGACAGACCGACAGACAGACCGACAGAATTGGCGACTTGCTGTTTTAAAAATAGAGTTAAGAGAAAGAGTCAAACTTTAGCGTAAAGAGCAAGGCGTTGAGGAGGAAAAGCCCCTTTCATATACGGAGTAATTTCTGCTCGTTTTAAGTTTTAATGTTGCTCCTTACTTTCATTTAAAAAAACTTGTTTTTTTTATTTAATTTACTAAAGGGATGTCATTATTATTCCATAAGCGTAGACATTCTGTATTTTCCAATTTCAACACTGAAAATCAGCGCAGAGATATTGTTTTAGTGCTGCATTTTTAGACGGAAATTTTTTTTTTTTCGACATGCTTGATGAGATCTAAATTGCTAGACTCCAAGTCTGGAGGAAAAGAAAATCAGAGATTTCGCATGGACAGAATGGAAAAGATTGACTACACTGAGATTCTGTCATTCTCTTTTCTTCTAGGTTTATTCTGCCATACCTTATACATTGGGTTTATTCTGCCCAAAAGGGAAATGCTGAGGCAGACCACTCTAAATAGTGCTATGTGGAGTCTATAGGTCTTTAGATCAAAGCTACATAATTAAAAAGGAAATAATATTTTACCTCAAACGCCATGTAAAAACACAAAAACTGTTTCTTGGCTTAAGGGATAGACTGACTTAGCGCTTTATTCGAGCACATCTACAACATACGGGCACGAGAAATCAGAAAGATAATAAAACAAATATTAGCAATTATTCTGGGTAGTGCTCAATCCTATCTACAAGATGGGATGGAGTCCCAAATTCTCCCTGCGAGGCAAGACCTCTGCGAGGCAAGGACTTCATCCCCATCGTTCGTATCCACAAGAATCGCAGATTGGACTTCAATGAAAATTGGTCAGGATTAGCAGCTGACACTTTTGATGCACCTTTAAAGGGTAATAGTTCAAACCAATAGATATAGTTGCTTGTATTGCAACACTGCATGGGGACCTTGTCCTTGATATCTAGTCAATATTGTATATCAAAACAATAAAATTTCAATTAGCACTTACCGTAATTTCCTTTAAAAGTAGGACGATCACATTCAGCAAAGTAAGGGGGCATTGAATAAGACCCATAAACCCTGCAATTTAAGACAATACATGTTAGGAAAAAGCACCAAGACCTTGAAGGTATGAGCACCACCAGGAAGTTTCCATGCTACCAAGAACTTTGCGTTTATCAAGCTTTAAATGGGAATATCTCTCAATTTTCTCTTTTATAAATTTTAAAGTATTCTCTTGTTTCCCGGGAAAGGGTATCCCCCTCCCCCTGGAGGCACCCATGCTTGAAGGTCAAACAGAAAACTTGACATAAATACACTGAGCAATTGAGCAACACACACAAAACCCATCAAATAATGTAAGCACCAAACGACAAACTGATACCGAAAACATAAATTACAATAGCAATAATAGAAAGCTTTATAGGGAACAGAAAGTACTGTACCTGGACCCAGCATTACATATCTGGCAATCAAAATGAGATCAAATATAAACATGCTTCTCAACTTCCTTAATAAATACTCATTTGTTGTAATTGTAAAATAAAAGAGAACGGCATATGGACATCGAAGGTTGTTGGAGCGTTAAAAACTTTTAATAGTTTACGCACATACTATAGCAAATTCAAACACTTGGTGCAATTACGTTTTTTTAAGAAGATCTTTAAGACGAAATATTGTATTTTAAGCAGAAAGTCTAAATATAAAGAAACTTTGCTTTCTACAACAGTTTTCCCTGTTTTCAAGTTTAAAATTTGGGTCAAATCTCTTACTCTTTTCCACATTAATATCCGTACGTTTTCTGATATCTGAAGAACTTTTTGCCCTGATACCATTAACGATTTTATTTATTTAGTCAAGGGACTATGGATAATATTTTCTTATTTTGCTAATGTGTATATCGTGCAGGCATATACCCAGATGAGGGTATTCGATTCTGCCCCCCCCCGAAAAATTGCTACTTTTCCTATGTTTTCAATATAGTCCATATACTTATTGGGTTTTATCAAAGTTGTGCCCGTCTCCCAGAAAAAAATCTTACTTGTGTGCTGAACGTCATTTACATTAGTTTCTAAAGGCGGTAAAAATTCTCAGAAAAAAGAGAAACATTCTATCCAACAAAGATGTCAAGAAATTTCCAAATCAAGGCGCACCAACTATTGTCATTCACATCGGTTAATACATGGACAAACCGACTTTAAAGTATTTACTTAACGTAAGTTTCACGCCGAATTCTAATATTTTGCAATTTCTGTGAAGAATTATTTAGTTGTTTCGTAAAAATTTTGGGCCAGTGGTACAGTTTGGGTTTAAGGTAAGCCATCTTCATCTTAAAATTTGTAAAGTTGACGTAAAAATTGTGGGAATTAGAATTCAATAGGTGTTTTACTTCTTTGTGTGTATTTCTGTCAAAAAATTCCATGTTTTATAGGCACATAAGTGAAGTACTTACAGGGTATTTGTCAAGGTGCAATAAGATTAGCAAGGGAACCAAAATGGGTAGAAATTTTAACCAACTAGGCTTTAAAATTTGGCAAGGGTAGAAGAGATCCAACTTAATGTTTCAAAACAAGGGAAATTAAGCACCGATAGAGAAAACCCCACTTTTTAGTTTTCAAGAAAGAATATTGAAAAAAAATAGAAGATATCCAGCCAGTTTGTTTTTAATCAAAATTAAAATTCAATAACAAAATGGAAATTCAACAAGAGCAGAGAATATTCAAGTTAGATGTACATCTTTCAAGTTGTTGGAATATCCATATTTTGTATCTGCTGGAAAGCCAATCTTTTTGCTAATGAATGTCACAAGTAATATTTCGTTGAATTTCCAGAAGAAAAATTTGGTCTATTGCCCTTCTGAAATCGGAACATCTACGCCAACAGGCTTTCAGATTAAAAGAAAGCTGACAAAAAGTGAAAACTAATTTTTAAGTTGTGATTTTTAGCTTTCTAACACTATATGACCTCTGTAGCGTGAGGGAGTCCGTGATATTATTTTCATTAGGACATCTAAAATCCGCAAAAATGGTACTCTCATATCTAAATATATCTATGTGGGAAGCAATGATAAGCGTTCTAGGCATGCCTTTTGTAGTCCAGTGCCCGATCCAACCTCTATCATGGTTACAGATCCTTGTCACCACGTCTACAAGAGCAGGGCGCGGGTTTCAATTAAACTTGGATATAGGTAAGAGCTAGCGTTCTTTTAGGCAACCACCCAATGTCTGTGGGAAATAGAGGAAGGAGACCAAATTACCGTAGTCAGGATCCGTCCCGTACCAGAACGAATTGTCGGATTTTACAGAAGGTTGTTGAACCTTCAATTGATTGTGCATATTTGAGTCCAAACCAAACCCAACGTCAACAGGAAGAGGGAGAAGGGACTCCCAAAATTTTTATCCTCAGCTCATCTACAAGAAACATTTGTTAGGTCACAGTTGTATCTTTTTAGGGCCTGTACCTAAGACGACTTAGGTTATGAGAAGACTAGTTTTATAAATATGTTTTGAAGTTTTGAATCATCAGTCTAATTACTATCATTAGCGATGATGTTTTAGTTGCGACTTAATGGGATTCCAGTTTTATAACAGACCTTATAGAACATTTTAGTTTTAGAGCCAAATATCACGTTAGCTTTTTGGTCTTGTTTAATTTTTTGGGTATGATGTTTCTTACGTCTGTAAATCGACCATCTTTAGACAGTCTGTGGCAGGAGGAAACCGCTCAAAGCCATCAAATAAGTAATCAAAGCAGAAACTATGCGGACGCAGTTATCCTGGTAAAAGCAGCCTTCAGTTGTTTGGTTCAGACTGTTGCATCTTGCACATAAAACTCATTTATGTCATTTTCAAATTCCAAGTCAAACGACAAACATGAAATGGAACCTACAAGAGTTTACAGTGGCGACATAGTAGCGAGTTTTGCTTTGCCAATGTGCCTTTGTAGAGTGAGGAAAGTCGCTCTACAAAAGTAATGTATGATCCAATATGGCAACGGTAGCTACTACCTTGCAAAGACCTATAGATTATAAAGAGCATATAAGAAATTTCACTTCCTTGTAAAGAGCATATACGAAGTGAAATTTAAAAATGAACTTTTTATAAATTTGGTCATGTCTATGTGACGCCTGGCTTTCATGGCTGCAATGTTAGCCGCAACTTAGTGGATGACCCATGCAAAGTGGAATATTAAAATATCGGATTTGCGGAAAAAGGTGCAGTGAGAAGCTTTAATCCTGTAACTGGCTGAGAAAAATTGCCTTATTATCTTAAGCTGTATGTTTAAATTTTTAAAGTATTTTATCTTAATTCTTTGTTGACAATTGATAATAAATAATTAAATAAATAAAATTTCGGGATCGGGAAAACTTTATTTTTAAGCTTCTTGGCCTCTTGATTTAGAAATAATGCGCACATTCTTCCTAAAAACAAATCTTGGTCGAAGAATGAATTATCTAGCCCTATTATTTAATATCGTGTTATTCTTTTGCTTGTGTTTTATTTTGGCCACGTACTCGAATTTTGTATCATTGGACGTGATTTAAAATATTTTATCTTGAATCCCTTTACCAGCTTCCCCCCCCCCAACGTTATTGGTTGTCAGGGGCTTATTTTTCTTTGGGGGGGGGATAGTTGCCCCCCTGCAATAATGTGGAGAATAACATCATATATCCAATGCCCCTTGACTATCCGGATATGGACCCCTCTTGCCATGCCAATAAAAGTGCTGGAGATTCACCCCTGTTGGTTGTGAACCAATTCTTTTGCACTATCAGTGCATTTTATACACTAAAATGGTTATTAAATTTAATTAATGTTTTTCCACTTTAAAAAAGTTTAAATAGCATTTTTAAGAAACCTCATAGCTATTATCCAACGATTTCATCATTATGCAGATAGCTTTGCGTTTAAATAAACCAATCATATGCTCATTGGGAGGCCTCCAAACGTGCCCCCTCTCCTGAAACGTCAATTTTGACTATTTCAATGTCTTTTTTTCAAACAGTCCACAGGTTTTGAGCTATTGAATGACCCACCTCCCCCTCTTCCCCCATAATGCGAGACCCCACGAAAAGAATTACTAGATCTTCAACCTTTAACGAAAAATCCATATTTCAAAGAAACGTAATTTATTTCAACTCTCATTATTTATTTTGCCCTTGAACATTACCTGTTATTTATGCGCTACTAAGTAATTTTAACAAAAAAAAAAGCGAGCATAGATTCCCATAAAAAACTACTTTTCTTCAACTAAAATAAAGAGAAATATTGAAAACTAAAGCCTCTAGAAATCACACAAGGCACATGGTAGACTGTCACACCCAAAAGATGTCCTCAATGTTGTAATGGATTACATAAAAAACAACTTTTTTTTAAACTAAAATTAAGGATCAACATGAATGATCAAATGAACAGAAGGATCAAAAAAAAAAGGATCAACAGGATCAAAACAAACAGAAATTATTCCGTATAGGAAAGGATTTCCTCCCTCCTCAATACCTTGCTCTTTACGCTAAAGTCTTTAGCACTTTAAAAGAAGCTTCTTATTCTAATTGAACGGTCCTCGATCAAGTGTTTCACTAATGCTTAAAATAAGAAACACAACATTTTGAATTCAAAAATTGACTTCTCCGATCTTCCAGAAGAAACGCGAAAATGTAAGTTAAGAGAATGCAGGCGAGGTGCGTATACAATAAATTTTGACATGTCCACAGCCCCTACCCCCCCCCCCCACCCAAAAAAACAGCAACAAAAACATCGATATTTTTTATGATAATATGGTTATTTTTATGTTATTCCCCTCCCAAAAAGAATTCCTGCGCATGTGCCTGAGTAAGCCAAGCAGGCAGGTCAAAGTTGCCGAAGTCTCATTTAGTTTCTAGGGCTAAATGTTTGAGTAAGTTCTCTGATAAAAACGATTTTCCGAAATCAAAACTAGAAAAAAGTATAAATGCGGATTGATTTGCTGAACTATTTGGTGTCAAGAATAAATGAAAACGTAAATTAAAATGAACCACAATTAAACTTCTGACAGATTCCAAATACACGGGTTCACTGAACCCGTTCCAGAATGAACATTCCAGCTTGAAAGTCTGAATTCGGATTTTATACGTTTCCAGTACAGCACAGAATCGATTATAACACGCAACATAACTTTTAATTGCGACAACCTACTCTGTCAATTGGATAATTTCCTTAGATTTTACATTTTACATTTAACTCCAGCTCCTTCGATTTTTTTTTTTTTTATTTTAATCTTACTGGGGGGTAGGGTTTATGGATTAAAGTTCCTATGGGAAAAAAAAGTACTTGTGGGTTATTGGAAACATATTCAAGAATTGCGCTTAGGTTACATCTAAAAAAAACCGGTTTCATAGCTATAAAACAAGTGATGGATGATACAATGTATTGGACTTAGACAGAATGCATTGGACTTGTATAATTTGGGCTATATATTTGCACATTAGGGGTGAGGGTGAGGATTAGGTCAGGTTACATTAGGTAAGGTTGGGTTGGGTTTCCCTAATTTTGTTTCTAAAGTATTATTTTATCATCAAGTTTTGTTATTTTTTATTAGAATTAACCTAACTTCACTTTTTGGGTGTGTTTCCAATAACCGAGAAGTACAAAAAAAACAAAACAAAGAAAAAACAAGAAAATAAAAATCCAAAAAATCGATGTAGGCTATATCATTTAATCTAAACACGGCTATAAGCAATAACTTAAAAACTATACCCTTCCTTGGATTATAATAATTTAACAATAAGCGTAAACAAGCATCTTTCAATAACTAAACAGCTGAGAATAAGTTGATGACTTTTCTGGCACTTCAACCTTCTATTGTTTCTCGTCATCGAAAAGCGTACTCCACTTTAAATACTTGAATTTCAATAAGCTATACGCCTATATATTTGCTAAATCATGGCACTTATCAATCCACTCGCATTTCCCTGATGTTCAAAGCTACACAACATATTCTCAATTTTGACTTGTAGATCAACTTCATATTTGGAATATCAATATGGTCCTTAAAGTCACGATCTTTTTTCGCTTTTTTATTTAACATGTGTTATAAACAAAAGGACCGTAATAACTTGTTTGCAAAAAGACATAACGGGCTGGCAACCGGCCAGAGGGAACTAAGTGCCTCGCTCAACCTATTAGAAAATACTAAAGAGAAAGTATTTGCGTTTTAAGGTTATGGTTAAATAAGTATTTTTTTTCTTATTCGACACCCCTCCCTAAGAAATCATTTTGGATCCTGGAAAAATCAGACCTTAGTAACACTCCTAAAAAGTTAATATTATAGAAATAAGAAGTAGAAATTTTTTTTTATAAAAACATTCAGTACCTTGGTGGTTGTGCTCCATTCATATTTGTGTATGGACCAGTCGTATAAGCATTGTTGTAATTCTGATAGCCGTTTTGATATGGACGGAATGTAGACTGATAATTCTGAAATAAAGCAAAAATTATACAATAGAAAGAAGTTCCTATCGGTAGGAAATTTCATTGGTGCTTACAGAATATCGTTGGTGCTTACAGTGAACAGAATATCTTCTGTTCACTATTAAAAGACAATATTTACTTTCCATCCACTCACTTCCATGGCTGCGTGCCCTTGGGAACTGGTGTATCATACAACGCTTTTTGATAAGCTAAAACAAATAGTTATCTCCATATATGTTGATTCGTTTTGTCCTATTGGGTAGACAATTACAACTCAACTGTGCAAAATAGCCTAAACTGCAGTTTAATGAAGTGTGATCCCTATTGGTGCTTAAAAACCGCGCTAGAAATGGAAACAAATATGTTTGAAGGCTCAATGAGTCTTCCTTCAAATTCCTACAGCCGCACCAGGGGCGTAATTTGCTATGGGGCAGGGGGGATCTCCTCCCGAGCTGAAATTTAGCGTCTCCAAAATTCTTGTCGAAACTAAGATAGGTCAACATAACTCAAGCATCCACAGAAGCAGATCAGGTTTCTTTAGTATAAATATTCAGTATCCCTCAAAGTTTTCTTTGGTATAGCCTACATATTTTTCACTGACATTTTCAATTGACGGGAAAATTGCTCCAATCTCCCAGGTTTTGACGAAATTGCACCACTGAGCCACGAGTGAGCAAAATATCCAGAACGAGGGGGATGAGATGTCAAAAAGTGGATGTTCGGGTCACAATTTTTCGATTTAAAAAGAGAAGGGATTCTTTGACTTGTATTGATCTAGAGGTAATGTCCCCTGCTCCTTCTTTTCCGTAGCGGTCGTATAAATAAGACTATCCTCCCATTTTAACACTGGATTTTTTTTTCATCCACAACAGGAGGAAAGGCCACCCCTCAAGCCCCATTCTGATATGGGTTCAGAAATCGATACAAATATCTAAAATTAATATCACTCCTGTGATGGTATGAAGATCTTCAGAGCTAAAATACCATTTTTGAGAATCAGGCATCAGTATACCCCTATAAAAATCTACAAGGCAACATCAGATATATTCGTATTCAGCAGAGTCAATTTAGTCTGAAACCTCTCTCAGATTGCTTGTAACCCTCAGATCACTATTTTTCCACATTTCAACTTTGTTTCCCTGACTAAATATTGTGCATAAATGTATCAAGCGTTTCATTTGAGTCAAGTTGTTACGAACAAAATTGCCATTGAGTCGCGATCACGAACGAAATATGCCAATGCAGAGCAATATGTCTTCAACAACAGGAAAGTGTATTAATAGGCTTTCCAGTAATTTAAACTGAGGGGCCATTCCGATTGGCTAAATGCCATTTTTTTAAATTGCTGTTTTGTGTTGCAAAATAGCAAAAAAAAGAACCCTTGGTGTGGTCCCTTTTTAATGCTGATTTTAAATATATAATTTTCATCAAGTTTAGTCTTACCCGTCAAAAGTTACGAGCCTGAGAAAATTCGCGTAATTTTAGAAAATAGGGGGAAACACCCCCTAAAAGTCATCTTAACGAAAATCACACCATCAGATCAGAGAACCCTGCTATAAAAGTTTCAAGCTCCTATCTGCAAAAATGTGAAATTTTATGGGTTTTTTTTTTGCCAGAAGACAGATCACAGACACCTTTTTTTTAAGGGGTGATCGTATCGACCCAGTGGTCCTAGAATGTCGCGAGAGGGCTAATTCTAATAGAAGACAAAAGTTCTAGTGCCCTTTTTAAGTGGCCGAAAAACTGGAGGGATGTTCAGTTTAGTCGAAAACCTAAAAACTATGTCCCGAGTCCTCGGGGGAGGGGCTGCAAGTCACAAACTTTGACCATTGTTTACATTTAGTAATGGTTATTATGAAGTGTACAGACATTTTCAGGGGGACTTTTTCGCGTTAGGGTGGGGGTGGGTCAAGGGGAGTTGGTTACGTGGGAGGATCTTTCCATGGAGGAATTTTTATTAAGGGAAGAGAATTTTGGTGAAGGAGGCGCAGGATTTTCTTGTATTATTTAAAAAACAATGAGCAAATAAATAATTTTTTTCAACTAGAAAAATGAGCAGCATTAAAACTTAAAACGAACATAAAATATTACGTACATAAGGGGGTTCGTCTCCTCCACAATACCTTGGTCATTACGCTAAAGTATTTTTAGTAATTTCAACTATTTATTCTACGGCCTTTGTGATTCAGGGGTCATTCTTAAAGATTTGGAACAAAATTCAAGCTTTAGTCTAAAGAGCGAGGTATTGACGAGGGGGCGAACCCCTCATATACGTAATAAAATACACAAATATAGAAGTTCGTTACGTAAGTTAATTCGTATGATACGTATGTTTATTACAAACAAATACGTTCGTAAAAAAAATAATCTAGTTGCATTTTTAAGTAAAAAAAATTGGAGGGCAAGTAGGCCTCCTCCCCCACCCCCTTTTTTTATCAGAATCGTCCGATCAAAACTGTGAGAAAGCCATTGAGCAAAAAACAAATATTAATATGCAAATTTCGTTTTAATTATTCATGTGCGGTGAGCCAAAATCAAAACATGCATTAATTCAAAAACGTTCAGAAATTAAATAATAAAAAAAAGCTTTTAACTGCAAGTAAGGAGCAAAATTAAAATTTAAAACGAATATAAAATATTACGTATATAAGGGGGTTTCGTCTCCTCCACAATACCTTGGTCATTACGCTAAAGTATTTTTAGTAATTTCAACTATTTATTCTACGGCCTTTGTGATCAAAGAGTCATTCTTAAAGATTTGGGACAAAATTCAAGCTTTAGTGCAAAGAGCGAGATATTGACGAGGGGGCGAACCCCTCATATACGTAATAAAAATACACAAATATAGAAGTTCGTTACGTAAGTTAATTCGTAAGATACGTATGTTTATTACTAACAAAAACGTTCGTAAAAAAGATAATCTAGTTGCATTTTTAAGTAACAAAAATTGGAGGACAACTAGGCCTCCTCCCCCGCCCCTTTTTTTTATCAAAATCGTCCGATCAAAACTATAAGAAAGCCATTGAGCAAAAACAAAAATTAATATGCAAATTTTGTTTTAATTATTCATGTGCGGTGAGCCAAAATCAAAACATGCATTAATTCAAAAACTTTCAGAAATTAAATAATAAAAAAAAGCTTTTTAAGTGCAAGTAAGGAGCAACATTAAAACTTAAAACAAACATAAAATATTACGTATATAAGGGGTTTCGTCTCCTCCACAATACCTTGGTCATTACGCTGAAGTATTTTTAGTAATTTCAACTATTTATTCTACGGCCTTTGTGATTCAGGGTCATTCTTAAAGATTTGGGACAAAATGCAAGCTTTAGTGCAAAGAGCGAGATATTGACGAGGGGGCGAACCCCTCATATACGTAATAAAATACACAAATATAGAAGTTCGTTACGTAAGTTAATTCGTATGGTACGTATGTTTATTACTAACAAAAACGTTCGTAAAAAAATAATGTAGTTGCATTTTTAAGTAACAAAAATTGGAGGGCAACTAGGCCTCCTCTCCCGCCCTCCTTTTTTATCCAAATCGTCTGATCAAAACTATAAAAAATCCATTGAGCAAAAACAAAAATTAATATGCAAATTTCGTTTTAATTATTAGCAAAAATATAATCTAGTTGCATTTTTAAGTAACAAAAATTGAAGGGCAACTAGGCCTCCTTCCCCGCCCCCTTTTTTTTTATCAAAATCATCCGATCAAAACTATAAGAAAGCCATTGAGCAAACACAAAAATTAATATGCAAATTTCGTTTTAATTATTCATGTGCGGTGAGCCAAAATCAAAACATGCATTAATTCAAAAACGTTCAGAAATTAAATAATAAAAAAAAAACTTTTAACTGCAAGTAAGGAGCAACATTAAAACTTAAAACGAACATAAAATATTACGTATATAAGGGGTTTCGTCTCCTCCACAATACCTTGGTCATTACGCTAAAGTATTTTTAGTAATTTCAACTATTTATTCTACGGCCTTTGTGACTCAGGGTCATTCTTAAAGGTTAGGGACAAAATTCAAGCTTTAGCGCAAAGAGCGAGATATTGACGAGGGGGCGAACCCCTCATATATGTAATAAAAATACACAAATATAGAAGTTTGTTACGTAAGTTAATTCGTAAGGTACGTGTGTTTATTACTAACAAAAACATTCGTAAAAAAAATAATCTAGTTGCATTTTTAAGTAACAAAAATTGGAGGGCAACTAGACTTCCTCCCCCACCCCCTTTTTTTTTATCAAAATCGTCCGATCAAAACTATAAGAAAGCCATTGAGCAAAAACAAAAATTAATGTGCAAATTTAGTTTTAATTATTCATTTGCGGTGAGCCAAAGTCAAAACATGAATTAATTCAAAAACGTTCAGAAATTAAATAATAAAAAAAAGCTTTTTAACTGCAAGTAAGGAGCAACATTAAAACTTAAAACGAACATAAAATATTACGTATATAAGGGGTTTCGTCTCCTCCACAATACCTTGGTCATTACGCTAAAGTATTTTTAGTAATTTCAACTATTTATTCTACGGCCTTTGTGATTCAGGGTCATTCTTAAAGATTTGGGACAAAATTCAAGCTTTAGTGCAAAGAGCGAGATATTGACGAGGGGGCGAACCCCTCATATACGTAATAAAAATACACAAATATAGAAGTTCATTACGTAAGTTAATTCGTAAGGTACGTATGTTTATTAGTAACAAAAACGTCAAATAAAAAAATCTAGTTGCATTTTTAAGTAACAAAAATTGGAGGGCAACTAGGGCTCCTCCCCCCTCCTTTTTTATCAAAATCTTCCGATCAAAACTACGAGAAAGCCATTTAGCAAAAATAAAAATTAATATGCAAATTCCGTTTTAATTATTCATGTGCGGTGAGCCAAAAGCAAAACGTGCATTAATTCAAAAACGTTCAGAAATTAAGTAAAAAAAACTTTCTTTTAACTGCGAGTAAGGAGCAACATTAAAACTTAAAAAGAACAGTAATTACTCCGTATATGAAAGAGGTTGT